>NC_088407.1:91238919-91351419 GCF_034236695.1 Oncorhynchus nerka
TCTAACAGTCAGCTAGCCTAACAGGCTCTAACAGCCAGCTAGCCTACACCTCCTCTATATGGCTCTAACAGTCAGCTAGCCTACACCTCCTCTATATGGCTCTAACAGCCAGCTGGCTCTATATGGCTCTAACAGTCAGCTAGCCTACACCTCCTCTATATGGCTGTCAGCTAGCCTACACCTCCTCTATATGGCTCTAACAGTCAGCTAGCAGCCAGCTAGCCTAACAGCCAGCTCCTCTCTATATGGCTCTAACAGCCAGCTAGCCTCCTCACCTCCCTCTATATGGCTCTAACAGTCAGCTAGCCTACACCTCCCTCTATATGGCTCTAACAGCCAGCTAGCCTACACCTCCCTCTATATGGCTCTAACAGTCAGCTAGCCTACACCTCCCTCTATATGGCTCTAACAGTCAGCTAGCCTACACCTCCCTATATGGCTCTAACAGTCAGCTAGCCTCCTCTATATGGCTCTAACAGCCAGCTAGCCTACACCCCTCTATATGGCTCTAACAGTCCTCCTCTAGCTAACAGCCTAGCACCTCCCTCTATATGGCTCTAACAGCCAGCTAGCCTACACCTCCTCTATATGGCTCTAACAGCCAGCTAGCCTCCCTCTATATGGCCTAACACAGCTCCTCTATATGGCTCTAACAGTCAGCTAACAGGCTCTAACAGTCAGCTAGCCTACACCTCCCTCTATATGGCTCTAACAGCCAGCTAGCCTACACCTCCTCTATATGGCTCTAACAGTCAGCTAGCCTAGTCCTCTATATGGCTCTAACAGTCAGCTAGCCTACACCTCCCTCTATATGGCTCTAACAGTCAGCTAGCCTACACCTCCCTCTATATGGCTCTAACAGTCAGCTAGCCTCACCTCCTCTATATGGCTCTAACATCCAGCTAGCCTCCCTCTATATGACTCTAACAGCAGCTAGCCTACACCTCCCTCTATATGACTCTAATAGTCAGCTAGCCTACACCTCCCTCTATATGGCTCTAACAGCCAGCTAGCCTACACCTCCCTCTATATGGCTCTAACAGTCAGCTAGCCTCCCTCTATATGGCTCTAACAGTCAGCTAGCCTACACCTCCCTCTATATGGCTCTAACAGCCAGCTTGCCTCCCTCTATATGGCTCTAACAGTCAGCTAGCCTACACTCCCTCTATATGGCTCTAACAGTCAGCTAGCCTACACCTCCCTCTATATGGCTCTAACAGTCAGCTAGCCTACACCTCCCTCTATATGGCTCTAACAGCCAGCTAGCCTCCCGCTATATGGCTCTAACAGCCAGCTAGACTCCCTCTATATGGCTCTAACAGCCAGGTAGCCTTCCTCTATATGGCTCTAACAATCAGCTAGCCTACACCTCCCTCTATATGGCTCTAACAGCTAGCTAGCCTCCCTCTATATGGCTCTAACAGCCAGCTAGCCTACACCTCCCTCTATATGGCTCTAACAGTCAGCTAGCCTACACCTCCCTCTATATGGCACTAACAGTCAGCTAGCCTACACCTCCCTCTATATGGCTCTAACAGTCAGCTAGCCTACACCTCCTCTATATGGCTCTAACAGCCAGCTAGCCTCCTCTATATGGCTCTAACAGCCAGCTAGCCCACACCTCCTCTATATGGCTCTAACAGCCAGCTAGCCTACACCTCCTCTATATGGCTCTAACAGCCAGCTAGCCTCCCCTCTATATGGCTCTAACAGCCAGCTAGCCTCCCTCTCTATGGCTCTAACAGCAGCTAGCCTACACCTCCTCTATATGGCTCTAACAGCCAGCTAGCCTACACCTCCTCTATATGGCTCTAACAGTCAGCTAGCCTCCCTCTATATGGCTCTAACAGTCAGCTAGCCTACACCTCCCTCTATATGGCTCTAACAGCCAGCTAGCCTCCTCTATATGGCTCTAACACAGCTCCTCCTCTATATGGCTCTAACAGTCAGCTAGCCTCCCTCTATATGGCTCTAACAGCCAGCTAGCCTCCCTCTATATGGCTCTAACAGCCAGCTAGCCTACACCTCCTCTATATGGCTCTAACAGCCAGCTAGCCTCCTCTATATGGCTCTAACAGCCAGCTAGCCTTCCTCTATATGGCTCTAACAGCCAGCTAGCCTACACCTCCTCTATATGGCTCTAACAGCCAGCTAGCCTCCCTCCTCTATATGGCTCTAACAGTCAGCTAGCCTACACCTCCCTATATGACTCTAATAGTCAGCTGGGCTCTAACAGCCAGCTAGCCTACACCTCCCTCTATATGGCTCTAACAGTCAGCTAGCCTCCTCTATATGGCTCTAACAGTCAGCTAGCCTACCTCTATATGGCTCTAACAGCCAGCTAGCCTCCCCTCTATATGGCTCTAACAGTCAGCTAGCCTACACCTCCCTCTATATGGCTCTAACAGTCAGCTAGCCTACACCTCCCTCTATATGGCTCTAACAGTCAGCTAGCCTACACCTCCCTCTATATGGCTCTAACAGCCAGCTAGCCTCCCGCTATATGGCTCTAACAGCCAGCTAGACTCCTCTATATGGCTCTAACAGCCAGGTAGCCTTCCTCTATATGGCTCTAACAATCAGCTAGCCTACACCTCCTCTATATGGCTCTAACAGCTAGCTAGCCTCCTCTATATGGCTCTAACAGCCAGCTAGCCTACACCTCCCTCTATATGGCTCTAACAGTCAGCTAGCCTACACCTCCCTCTATATGGCACTAACAGTCAGCTAGCCTACACCTCCCTCTATATGGCTCTAACAGTCAGCTAGCCTACACCTCCCTCTATATGGCATTAACAGCCAGCTAGCCTCCCTCTATATGGCTCTAACAGCCAGCTAGCCCACACCTCCTCTATATGGCTCTAACAGCCAGCTAGCCTACACCTCCTCTATATGGCTCTAACAGCCAGCTAGCCTCCCTCTATATGGCTCTAACAGCCAGCTAGCCTACACCTCCCTCTATATGGCTCTAACAGTCAGCTAGCCTCACCTCCTCTATATGGCTCTAACAGCCAGCTAGCCACACCTCCTCTATATGGCTCTAACAGTCAGCTAGCCTCCTCTATATGGCTCTAACAGTCAGCTAGCCTACACCTCCTCTATATGGCTCTAACAGCCAGCTAGCCTCCTCTATATGGCTCTAACAGTCAGCTAGCCTCCTCTATATGGCTCTAACAGTCAGCTAGCCTCCTCTATATGGCTCTAACAGCCAGCTAGCCTCCCCTCTATATGGCTCTAACAGCCAGCTAGCCTCACCTCCTCTATATGGCTCTAACAGTCAGCTAGCCACTACCTCCTCTATATGGCTCTAACAGTCAGCTAGCCTACACCTCCCTATATGGCTCTAACAGCCAGCTAGCCTCCTCTATATGGCTCTAACAGTCAGCTAGCCTCCCTCCTCTATATGGCCAGCTCTAACAACAGTCAGCTAGCCTACACCTCCTCTATATGGCTCTAACAGTCAGCTAGCCTCCTCTATATGGCTCTAACAGTCAGCTAGCCTACACCTCCCTCTATATGGCTCTAACAGCCAGCTCCTCCCTCTATATGGCTCTAACAGTCAGCTAGCCTACACCTCCCTCTATATGGCTCTAACAGTCAGCTAGCCTACACCTCCCTCTATATGGCTCTAACAGTCAGCTAGCCTACACCTCCTCTATATGGCTCTAACAGCCAGCTAGCCTACACCTCCTCTATATGGCTCTAACAGTCAGCTAGCCTACACCTCCTCTATATGGCTTCTAACAGCCAGCTAGCCTCCCCTCTATATGGCTCTAACAGTCAGCTAGCCTACACCTCCCTTTATATGGCTCTAACAGTCACCTAGCCTCCTCTATATGGCTCTAACAGTCAGCTAGCCTCCTCTAATGGCTCTAACAGCCAGCTAGCCTCCTCTATATGGCTCTAACAGTCAGCTAGCCTCCTCTATATGGCTCTAACAGCCAGCTAGCCTCCTCTATATGGCTCTAACAGCCAGCTAGCCTCCTCTATATGGCTCTAACAGCCAGCTAGCCTCCCTCTATATGGCTCTAACAGTCCAGCTAGCCTACACCTCCCTCTATATGGCTCTAACAGCCAGCTAGCCTACACCTCCCTCTATATGGCTCTAACAGTCAGCTAGCCTACACCTCCCTCTATATGGCTCTAACAGTCAGCTAGCCTACACCTCCTCTATATGGCTCTAACAGCAGCTAGCTACACCTCCCTCTATATGGCTCTAACAGTCAGCTAGCCTCCCTCTATATGGCTCTAACAGTCAGCTAGCCTACACCTCCTCTATATGGCTCTAACAGCCAGCTAGCCTCCTCTATGTGCTCTAACAGTCAGCTAGCCTCCCTCTATATGGCTCTAACAGCCAGCTAGCCTCCTCTATATGGCTCTAACAGTCAGCTAGCCTACCCTCCTCTATATGGCTCTAACAGCCAGCTAGCCTCCTCTATATGGCTCTAACAGTCACCTCCTCTATATGGCTCTAACAGTCAGCTAGCCTACACCTCCTCTATATGGCTCTAACAGTCAGCTAGCCTACACCTCCCTATATGGCTCTAACAGTCAGCTAGCCTACACCTCCTCTATATGGCTCTAACAGCCAGCTAGCCTCCCTCCTCTATATGGCTCTAACAGTCAGCTAGCCTACACCTCCCTCTATATGGCTCTAACAGTCAGCTAGCCTCCCTCCCTCTATATGGCTCTAACAGCCAGCTAGCCTCCTCTATATGGCTCTAACAGCCAGCCTCCTCTAGCCTCCTCTATATGGCTCTAACAGTCAGCTAGCCTCCCTCTAACAGTCAGCTAGCCTACACCTCCCTCTATATGGCTCTAACAGCCAGCTAGCCTACACCTCCCCTCTATATGGCTCTAACAGTCAGCTAGCCTCCTATATGGCTCTAACAGTCAGCTAGCCTACACCTCCCTCTATATGGCTCTAACAGTCAGCTAGCCTACACCTCCCTCTATATGGCTCTAACAGTCAGCTAGCCTACACCTCCTCTATATGGCTCTAACAGTCAGCTAGCCTCCCTCTATATGGCTCTAACAGCCAGCTAGCCTACACCTCCCTCTATATGGCTCTAACAGCCAGCTAGCCTCCCTCTATATGGCTCTAACAGCCAGCTAGCCTTCCTCTATATGGCTCTAACAATCAGCTAGCCTACACCTCCTCTATATGGCTCTAACAGCTAGCTAGCCTCCCTCTATATGGCTCTAACAGTCAGCTAGCCTACACCTCCTCTATATGGCTCTAACAGCCAGCTAGCCTCCTCTCTATATGGCTCTAACAGTCAGCTAGCCTACACCTCCCTCTATATGGCTCTAACAGTCAGCTAGCCTACACCTCCTCTATATGGCTCTAACAGTCAGCTAGCCTACACCTCCCTCTATATGGCTCTAACAGCCAGCTAGCCTACACCTCCCTCTATATGGCTCTAACAGTCACCTAGCCTACACCTCCCTCTATATGGCTCTAACAGTCAGCTAGCCTACACCTCCCTCTATATGGCTCTAACAGTCAGCTAGCCTAGCCTCCCTCTATATGGCATTAACAGCCTAGCCTCCCTCTATATGGCTCTAACAGCCAGCTAGCCCACACCTCCTCTATATGGCTCTAACAGCCAGCTAGCCTACACCTCCCTCTATATGGCTCTAACAGTCAGCTAGCCTACACCTCCCTCTATATGGCTCTAACAGTCAGCTAGCCTACACCTCCTCTATATGGCTCTAACAGCCAGCTAGCCTCACCTCCCTCTATATGGCTCTAACAGCCAGCTAGCCTACACCTCCCTCTATATGGCTCTAACAGTCAGCTGGCCAACACCTCCCTCTATATGGCTCTAACAGTCAGCTAGCCTACACTTCCCTCTATATGGCTCTAACAGTCAGCTAGCCTACACCTCCTATATGGCTCTAACAGTCAGCTAGCCTACACCTCCTCTATGTGGCTCTAACAGTCAGCTAGCCTACACCTCCATCTATGTGGCATGTCATCCAACTAGCCTACACCTCCTCTATATGGCTCTAACAGTCAGCTAGCCTCCTCCATATGACTCTAACAGTCAGCTAGCCTACACCTCCCTCTATATGGCTCTAACAGTCAGCTAGCCTCCTCTATATGACTCTAACAGTCAGCTAGCCTACACCTCCCTATATGGCTCTAACAGTCAGCTAACCTACACCTCCCTCTATATGGCTCTAACAGTCAGCTAGCCTACACCTCCTCTATATGGCTCTAACAGCCAGCTAGCCTCCTCTATATGGCTCTAACAGTCAGCTAGCCTACACCTCCCTCTATATGGCTCTAACAGTCAGCCAGCCTACACCTCCTCTATGTGGCTCTAACAGTCAGCTAGCCTACACCTCCTCTATATGGCTCTAACAGTCAGCTAGCCTACACCTCCCTCTATATCTAACAGTCAGCTAGCCTACACCTCCCTCTATATGGCTCTAACAGTCAGCTAGCCTACACCTCCCTCTATATGGCTCTAACAGTCAGCTAGCCTACACCTCCCTCTATATGGCTCTAACAGCCAGCTAGCCTCCCTCTATATGGCTCTAACAGCCAGCTAGCCCACACCTCCCTCTATATGGCTCTAACAGCCAGCTAGCCTACACCTCCCTCTATATGGCTCTAACAGCCAGCTAGCCTCCCTCTATATGGCTCTAACAGTCAGCTAGCCCACACCTCCCTCTATATGGCTTGCCATCCAGCTAGCCTACACCTCCCTCTATATGGCTCTAACAGCCAGCTAGCCTACACCTCCCTCTATATGGCTCTAACAGCCAGCTAGCCTACACCTCCCTCTATATGGCTCTAACAGTCAGCTAGCCTACACCTCCCTCTATATGAATCTAACAGCCAGCTAGCCTACACCTCCTCTATATGGCTCTAACAGTCAGCTAGCCTACACCTCCTCTATATGGCTCTAACAGTCAGCTAGCCTACACCTCCTCTATATGGCTCTAACATCCAGCTAGCCTCCCTCTATATGACTCTAACAGTCAGCTAGCCTACACTCCCTCTATATGACTCTAATAGTCAGCTAGCCTACACCTCCTCTCTATGGCTCTAACAGCCAGCTAGCCTACACCTCCCCTCTATATGGCTCTAACAGTCAGCTAGCCTCCCTCTATATGGCTCTAACAGTCAGCTAGCCTACACCTCCCTCTATATGGCTCTAACAGCCAGCTAGCCTCCCTCCTCTATATGGCTCTAACAGTCAGCTAGCCTACACCTCCTCTATATGGCTCTAACAGTCAGCTAGCCTACACCTCCCTCTATATGGCTCTAACAGCCAGCTAGCCTCCCTCCCCTCTATATGGCTCTAACAGCCAGCTAGACTCCCTCTATATGGCTCTAACAGCCAGCTCCTTCCTCTATATGGCTCTAACAGCCAGCTAGCCTACACCTCCTCTATATGGCTCTAACAGCCAGCTAGCCTCCCTCTATATGGCTCTAACAGCCAGCTAGCCTCACCTCCTCTATATGGCTCTAACAGTCAGCTAGCCTACACCTCCCTCTATATGACTCTAACAGTCAGCTAGCCTACACCTCCTCTATATGGCTCTAACAGCCAGCTAGCCTACACCTCCTCTATATGGCTCTAACAGTCAGCTAGCCTCCCTCTATATGGCTCTAACAGTCAGCTAGCCTACACCTCCTCTATATGGCTCTAACAGCCAGCTAGCCTCCCCTCTATATGGCTCTAACAGTCAGCTAGCCTACACCTCCCCTCTATATGGCTCTAACAGTCAGCTAGCCTACACCTCCCTCTATATGGCTCTAACAGTCAGCTAGCCTACACCTCCCTCTATATGGCTCTAACAGCCAGCTAGCCTCCCGCTATATGGCTCTAACAGCCAGCTAGCCTCCCTCCTCTAAATGCTCTAACAGCCAGCTAGCCTCCCTCTATATGGCTCTAACAGCCAGCTAGCCTTCCTCTATATGGCTCTAACAATCAGCTAGCCTACACCTCCCTCTATATGGCTCTAACAGCTAGCTAGCCTCCTCTATATGGCTCTAACAGCCAGCTAGCCTACACCTCCCTCTATATGGCTCTAACAGTCAGCTAGCCTACACCTCCCTCTATATGGCTCTAACAGTCAGCTAGCCTACACCTCCCTCTATATGGCTCTAACAGTCAGCTAGCCTACACCTCCTCTATATGGCTCTAACAGTCAGCTAGCCTACACTCCCTCTATATGGCATTAACAGCCAGCTAGCCTCCCTCTATATGGCTCTAACAGCCAGCTAGCCCACACCTCCCTCTATATGGCTCTAACAGCCAGCTCCCTCACCTCCCTCTATATGGCTCTAACAGCCAGCTAGCCTCCTCTATATGGCTCTAACAGCCAGCTAGCCTACACCTCCCTCTATATGGCTCTAACAGTCAGCTAGCCTACACCTCCTCTATATGGCTCTAACAGTCAGCTAGCCTACACATCCCTCTATATGGCTCTAACAGCCAGCTAGCCTACACCTCCCTCTAAATGGCTCTAACAGTCAGCTAGCCTCCCTCTATATGGCTCTAACAGTCAGCTAGCCTACACCTCCTCTATATGGCTCTAACAGCCAGCTAGCCTCCCTCTATATGGCTCTAACAGTCAGCTAGCCTACACTCCTCTCTATGGCTCTAACAGTCAGCTAGCCTACACCTCCTCTATATGGCTCTAACAGTCAGCTAGCCTACACCTCCCTCTATATGGCTCTAACAGTCAGCTAGCCTACACCTCCTCTATATGGCTCTAACAGCCAGCTAGCCTCCCGCTATATGGCTCTAACAGCCAGCTAGCCTACACCTCCCTCTAAATAGCTCTAACAGCCAGCTAGCCTCCCTCTATATGGCTCTAACAGCCAGCTAGCCTTCCTCTATATGGCTCTAACAGTCAGCTAGCCTACACCTCCTCTATATGGCTCTAACAGCTAGCTAGCACCTCCTCTATATGGCTCTAACAGCCAGCTAGCCTACACCTCCCTCTATATGGCTCTAACAGTCAGCTAGCCTACACCTCCTCTATATGGCTCTAACAGTCAGCTAGCCTACACCTCCTCTATATGGCTCTAACAGTCAGCTAGCCTACACCTCCTCTATATGGCTCTAACAGTCAGCTAGCCTACACCTCCCTCTATATGGCTTAACAGCCAGCTAGCCTCCTCTATATGGCTCTAACAGCCAGCTAGCCTACACCTCCTCTATATGGCTCTAACAGCCAGCTAGCCTACACCTCCTCTATATGGCTCTAACAGCCAGCTAGCCTCCCTCTATATGGCTCTAACAGCCAGCTAGCTCCTCTATATGGCTCTAACAGCCAGCTAGCCTACACCTCCCTCTATATGGCTCTAACAGTCAGCTAGCCCACACCTCCCTCTATATGGCTCTAACAGTCAGCTAGCCTACACCTCCCTCTATATGGCTCTAACAGCCAGCTAGCCCACACCTCCCTCTATATGGCTCTAACAGCCAGCTAGCCTACACCTCCTCTATATGGCTCTAACAGTCAGCTGGCCTACACCTCCCTCTATATGGCTCTAACAGTCAGCTAGCCTCCTCTATATGGCTCTAACAGTCAGCTAGCCTACACCTCCCTCTATATGGCTCTAACAGTCAGCTAGCCTCCCTCTATATGGCTCTAACAGTCAGCTAGCCTACACCTCCCTCTATATGGCTCTAACAGTCAGCTCCTCTCTATATGGCTCTAACAGTCAGCTAGCCTACACCTCCCTCTATGTGGCTCTAACAGTCAGCTAGCCTACACCTCCTCTATGTGGCATGTCATCCAGCTAGCCTACACCTCCCTCTATATGACTCTAACAGTCAGCTAGCCTACACCTCCTCTATATGGCTCTAACAGTCAGCTAGCCTACACCTCCCTCTATATGGCTCTAACAGTCAGCTAGCCTACACCTCCTCTATATGGCTCTAACAGTCAGCTAGCCTACACCTCCCCTCTATATGGCTCTAACAGTCAGCTAGCCTACACCTCCCTCTATATGGCTCTAACAGTCAGCTAGCCTACACCTCCTCTATATGGCTCTAACAGTCAGCTAGCCTACACCTCCCTCTATATGGCTCTAACAGCCAGCTAGCCTCCTCTAGGCTCTGACAGTCAGCTAGCCTCCTCTATATGGCTCTAACAGTCAGCTAGCCTACACCTCCCTCTATGTGGCTCTAACAGTCAGCTAGCCTACACCTCCCTCTATGTAGCATGTCATCCAGCTAGCCTACACCTCCCTCTATATGACTCTAACAGTCAGCTAGCCTACACCTCCCTCTATATGGCTCTAACAGTCAGCTAGCCTACACCTCCCTCTATATGGCTCTAACAGTCAGCTAGCCTCCCTCTATATGGCTCTAACAGTCAGCTAGCCTACACCTCCCTCTATATGGCTCTAACAGCCAGCTAGCCTCCCTCTATATGGCTCTAAGAGTCAGCTAGCCTACACCTCCCTCTATATGGCTCTAACAGTCAGCTAGCCTACACCTCCCTCTATATGGCTCTAACAGTCAGCTAGCCTACACCTCCCTCTATATGGCTCTAACAGCCAGCTAGCCTCCCGCTATATGGCTCTAACAGCCAGCTAGCCTACACCTCCCTCTAAATAGCTCTAACAGCCAGCTAGCCTCCCTCTATATGGCTCTAACAGCCAGCTAGCCTTCCTCTATATGGCTCTAACAATCAGCTAGCCTACACCTCCCTCTATATGGCTCTAACAGCTAGCTAGCCTCCCTCTATATGGCTCTAACAGCCAGCTAGCCTACACCTCCCTCTATATGGCTCTAACAGTCAGCTAGCCTACACCTCCCTCTATATGGCACTAACAGTCAGCTAGCCTACACCTCCCTCTATATGGCTCTAACAGTCAGCTAGCCTACACCTCCTCTATATGGCTCTAACAGTCAGCTAGCCTACACCTCCTCTATATGGCTCTAACAGTCAGCTAGCCTACACCTCCCTCTATATGGCATTAACAGCCAGCTAGCCTCCCTCTATATGGCTCTAACAGCCAGCTAGCCTACACCTCCCTCTATATGGCTCTAACAGCCAGCTAGCCTCCCTCTATATGGCTCTAACAGCCAGCTAGCCTACACCTCCCTCTATATGGCTCTAACAGTCAGCTAGCCTACACCTCCCTCTATATGGCTCTAACAGTCAGCTAGCCTACACCTCCCTCTATATGGCTCTAACAGTCAGCTAGCCTACACCTCCCTCTATATGGCTCTAACAGCCAGCTAGCCTCCCTCTATATGGCTCTAACAGTCAGCTAGCCTACACCTCCCTCTATATGGCTCTAACAGTCAGCTAGCCTACACCTCCCTCTATATGGCTCTAACAGTCAGCTAGCCTACACCTCCCTCTATATGGCTCTAACAGCCAGCTAGCCTCCCGCTATATGGCTCTAACAGCCAGCTAGCCTACACCTCCCTCTAAATAGCTCTAACAGCCAGCTAGCCTCCCTCTATATGGCTCGAACAGCCAGCTAGCCTTCCTCTATATGGCTCTAACAATCAGCTAGCCTACACCTCCCTCTATATGGCTCTAACAGCTAGCTAGCCTCCTCTATATGGCTCTAACAGCCAGCTAGCCTACACCTCCTCTATATGGCTCTAACAGTCAGCTAGCCTACACCTCCCTCTATATGGCTCTAACAGTCAGCTAGCCTACACCTCCCTCTATATGGCTCTAACAGTCAGCTAGCCTACACCTCCTCTATATGGCTCTAACAGTCAGCTAGCCTACACCTCCTCTATATGGCATTAACAGCCAGCTAGCCTCCCTCTATATGGCTCTAACAGCCAGCTAGCCTACACCTCCCTCTATATGGCTCTAACAGCCAGCTAGCCACCAGCTCCTCTCTATATGGCTCTAACAGCCAGCTAGCCTACACCTCCCCTCTATATGGCTCTAACAGCCAGCTAGCCTCCCTCCTCTATATGGCTCTAACAGCCAGCTAGCCTACACCTCCTCTATATGGCTCTAACAGTCAGCTAGCCCACACTCCCTCTATATGGCTCTAACAGTCAGCTAGCCTACACCTCCTCTATATGGCTCTAACAGTCAGCTGGCCTACACCTCCTCTATATGGCTCTAACAGTCAGCTAGCCTACACCTCCTCTATATGGCTCTAACAGTCAGCTGGCCTACACCTCCCTCTATATGGCTCTAACAGCCAGCTAGCCTCCCTCTATATGGCTCTAACAGTCAGCTAGCCTACACCTCCTCTATATGGCTCTAACAGTCAGCTAGCCTACACCTCCCTCTATATGGCTCTAACAGCCAGCTAGCCTCCCTCTATATGGCTCTAACAGTCAGCTAGCCTACACCTCCTCTATATGGCTCTAACAGCCAGCCTAGCCTCCTCTATATGGCTCTAACAGTCAGCTAGCCTACACCTCCTCTATATGGCTCTAACAATCAGCTAGCCTACACCTCCTCTATATGGCTCTAACAGTCAGCTAGCCTCCCTCCTCTATATGGCTCTAACAGTCAGCTAGCTACACCTCCCTCTATATGGCTCTAACAGTCAGCTAGCCTACACCTCCCTCTATATGGCTCTAACAGTCAGCTAGCCTACACCTCCCTCTATATGGCTCTAACAGTCAGCTAGCCTACACCTCCTCTATATGGCTCTAACAGTCAGCTAGCCTACACCTCCCTCTATATGGCATTAACAGCCAGCTAGCCTCCTCTATATGGCTCTAACAGCCAGCTAGCCCACACCTCCTCTATATGGCTCTAACAGCCAGCTAGCCTACACCTCCCTCTATATGGCTCTAACAGCCAGCTAGCCTCCCTCTATATGGCTCTAACAGCCAGCTAGCCTACACCTCCCTCTATATGGCTCTAACAGTCAGCTAGCCTACACCTCCCTCTATATGACTCTAATAGTCAGCTAGCCTACACCTCCTCTATATGGCTCTAACAGTCAGCTAGCCTACACCTCCTCTATATGGCTCTAACAGCCAGCTAGCCTCCCTCTATATGGCTCTAACAGTCAGCTAGCCTACACCTCCCTCTATATGGCTCTAACAGTCAGCTAGCCTACACTCCCTCTATATGGCTCTAACAGTCAGCTAGCCTACACTCCCTCTATATGGCTCTAACAGCCAGCTAGCCTCCCGCTATATGGCTCTAACAGCCAGCTAGCCTACACCTCCTCTAAATAGCTCTAACAGCCAGCTAGCCTCCTCTATATGGCTCTAACAGCCAGCTAGCCTTCCTCTATATGGCTCTAACAATCAGCTAGCCTACACCTCCTCTATATGGCTCTAACAGCTAGCTCCTCTCTATATGGCTCTAACAGCCAGCTAGCCTACACCTCCTCTATATGGCTCTAACAGTCAGCTAGCCTACACCTCCTCTATATGGCTCTAACAGTCAGCTAGCCTACACCTCCCTCTATATGGCTCTAACAGTCAGCTAGCCTACACCTCCTCTATATGGCTCTAACAGTCAGCTAGCCTACACCTCCCTCTATATGGCATTAACAGCCAGCTAGCCTCCTCTATATGGCTCTAACAGCCAGCTAGCCTACACCTCCTCTATATGGCTCTAACAGCCAGCTAGCCTCCCCTCTATATGGCTCTAACAGCCAGCTCCTCCCTCTATATGGCTCTAACAGCCAGCTAGCCTACACCTCCCTCTATATGGCTCTAACAGTCAGCTAGCCCACACCTCCCTCTATATGGCTCTAACAGTCAGCTAGCCTACACCTCCCTCTATATGGCTCTAACAGCCAGCTAGCCCACACCTCCCTCTATATGGCTCTAACAGCCAGCTAGCCTACACCTCCCTCTATATGGCTCTAACAGTCAGCTGGCCTACACCTCCCTCTATATGGCTCTAACAGTCAGCTAGCCTCCCTCTATATGACTCTAACAGTCAGCTAGCCTACACCTCCCTCTATATGGCTCTAACAGTCAGCTAGCCTCCCTCTATATGACTCTAACAGTCAGCTAGCCTACACCTCCCTCTATGTGGCTCTAACAGTCAGCTAGCCTACACCTCCCTCTATGTGGCATGTCATCCAGCTAGCCTACACCTCCCTCTATATGACTCTAACAGTCAGCTAGCCTACACCTCCCTCTATATGGCTCTAACAGTCAGCTAGCCTACACCTCCCTCTATATGGCTCTAACAGTCAGCTAGCCTACACCTCCCTCTATATGGCTCTAACAGTCAGCTAGCCTACACCTCCCTCTATATGGCTCTAACAGTCAGCTAGCCTACACCTCCCTCTATATGGCTCTAACAGTCAGCTAGCTTACACCTCCCTCTATATGGCTCTAACAGCCAGCTAGCCTCCCTCTATATGGCTCTGACAGTCAGCTAGCCTCCCTCTATATGACTCTAACAGTCAGCTAGCCTACACCTCCCTCTATGTGGCTCTAACAGTCAGCTAGCCTACACCTCCCTCTATGTGGCATGTCATCCAGCTAGCCTACACCTCCCTCTATATGACTCTAACAGTCAGCTAGCCTACACCTCCCTCTATATGGCTCTAACAGTCAGCTAGCCTACACCTCCCTCTATATGGCTCTAACAGTCAGCTAGCCTACACCTCCCTCTATATGGCTCTAACAGTCAGCTAGCCTACACCTCCCTCTATATGGCTCTAACAGTCAGCTAGCCTACACCTCCCTCTATATGGCTCTAACAGTCAGCTAGCTTACACCTCCCTCTATATGGCTCTAACAGCCAGCTAGCCTCCCTCTATATGGCTCTGACAGTCAGCTAGCCTACACCTCCCTCTATATGGCTCTAACAGTCAGCTAGCCTACACCTCCCTCTATGTGGCTCTAACAGTCAGCTAGCCTACACCTCCCTCTATATGGCTCTAACAGTCAGCTAGCCTACACCTCCCTCTATATGGCTCTAACAGTCAGCTAGCCTACACCTCCCTCTATATGGCTCTAACAGTCAGCTAGCCTACACCTCCCTCTATATGGCTCTAACAGCCAGCTAGCCTCCCTCTATATGGCTCTAACAGTCAGCTAGCCCACACCTCCCTCTATATGGCTCTAACAGCCAGCTAGCCCACACCTCCCTCTATATGGCTCTAACAGTCAGCTAGCCTCCCTCTATATGACTCTAACAGTCAGCTAGCCTACACCTCCCTCTATATGGCTCTAACAGTCAGCTAGCCTCCCTCTATATGACTCTAACAGCCAGCTAGCCTACACCTCCCTCTATGTGGCTCTAACAGTCAGCTAGCCTACACCTCCCTCTATGTGGCATGTCATCCAGCTAGCCTACACCTCCCTCTATATGACTCTAACAGTCAGCTAGCCTACACCTCCCTCTATATGGCTCTAACAGTCAGCTAGCCTACACCTCCCTCTATATGGCTCTAACAGTCAGCTAGCCTACACCTCCTCTATATGGCTCTAACAGTCAGCTAGCCTACACCTCCTCTATATGGCTCTAACAGTCAGCTAGCCTCCTCTATATGGCTCTGACAGTCAGCTAGCCTACACCTCCCTCTATATGGCTCTAACAGTCAGCTAGCCTACACCTCCCTCTATGTGTCTCTAACAGTCAGCCAGCCTACACCTCCCTCTATATGGCTCTAACAGTCAGCTAGCCTACACCTCCCTCTATATGGCTCTAACAGTCAGCTAGCCTACACTCCTCTATATGGCTCTAACAGTCAGCTAGCCTACACCTCCTCTATATGGCTCTAACAGTCAGCTAGCCTACACCTCCCTCTATATGGCTCTAACAGCCAGCTAGCCTCCCTCTATATGGCTCTAACAGTCAGCTAGCCCACACCTCCCTCTATATGGCTCTAACAGCCAGCTAGCCCACACCTCCCTCTATATGGCTCTAACAGTCAGCTAGCCTACACCTCCCTCTATATGGCTCTAACAGCCAGCTAGCCTACACCTCCTCTATATGGCTCTAACAGCCAGCTAGCCTACACCTCCCTCTATATGGCTCTAACAGCCAGCTAGCCTACACTTCCCTCTATATGGCTCTAACAGCCAGCTAGCCTCCCTCTATATGGCTCTAACAGCCAGCTAGCCTACACCTCCCTCTATATGGCTCTAACAGCAAGCTAGCCTTCACCTCCCTCTATATGGCTCTAACAGCCAGCTAGCCTACACCTCCCTCTATATGGCTCTAACAGCCAGCTAGTCTCCTTCTATATGGCTCTAACAGCCAGCTAGCCTACACCTCCCTCTATATGGCTCTAACAGTCAGCTAGCCTACACCTCCTCTATATGGCTCTAACAGTCAGCTAGCCTACACCTCCTCTATATGGCTCTAACAGTCAGCTAGCCTATACCTCCTCTATATGGCTCTAACAGCCAGCTAGCCTCCCTCTATATGGCTCTAACAGCCAGCTAGCCCACACCTCCTCTATATGGCTCTAACAGCCAGCTAGCCTACACCTCCCCTCTATATGGCTCTAACAGTCAGCTCCCACCTCCCTCTATATGGCTCTAACAGTCAGCTAGCCTACACCTCCTCTATATGGCTCTAACAGCCAGCTAGCCTACACCTCCCTCTATATGGCTCTAACAGCCAGCTAGCCTCCCTCTATATGGCTCTAACAGCCAGCTAGCCTACACTTCCCTCTATATGGCTCTAACAGCCAGCTAGCCTCCCTCTATATGGCTCTAACAGCCAGCTAGCCTACACCTCCCTCTATATGGCTCTAACAGCCAGCTAGCCTACACCTCCCTCTATATGGCTCTAACAGTCAGCTAGCCTACACCTCCCTCTATATGGCTCTAACAGTCAGCTAGCCTACACCTCCCTCTATATGGCTCTAAAAGTCAGCTAGCCTCCCTCTATATGACTCTAACAGTCAGCTAGCCTACACCTCCCTCTATATGACTCTAATAGTCAGCTAGCCTACAACTCCCTCTATGTGGCTCTAACAGTCAGCTAGCCTCCCTCTATATGACTCTAATAGTCAGGTAGCCTACAACTCCCTCTATGTGGCTCTAACAGCCAGCTAGCCTACACTTCCCTCTATATGGCTCTAACAGCCAGCTAGCCTCCCTCTATATGGCTCTAACAGCCAGCTAGCCTACACCTCCCTCTATATGGCTCTAACAGCAAGCTAGCCTTCACCTCCCTCTATATGGCTCTAACAGCCAGCTAGCCTACACCTCCCTCTATATGGCTCTAACAGCCAGCTAGTCTCCCTCTATATGGCTCTAACAGCCAGCTAGTCTACACCTCCCTCTATATGGCTCTAACAGCCAGCTAGCCTACACCTCCCTCTATATGGCTCTAACAGCCAGCTAGCCTACACCTCCCTCTATATGGCTCTAACAGCCAGCTAGCCTACACCTCCCTCTATATGGCTCTAACAGCCAGCTAGCCTACACCTCCCTCTATATGGCTCTAACAGTCAGCTAGCCTACACCTCCCTCTATATGGCTCTAACAGTCAGCTAGCCTACACCTCCCTCTATATGGCTCTAAAAGTCAGCTAGCCTCCCTCTATATGACTCTAACAGTCAGCTAGCCTACACCTCCCTCTATATGACTCTAATAGTCAGCTAGCCTACAACTCCCCCTATGTGGCTCTAACAGTCAGCTAGCCTCCCTCTATATGACTCTAATAGTCAGGTAGCCTACAACTCCCTCTATGTGGCTCTAACAGTCAGCTAGCCTACACCGCCCTCTATGTGGCTCTAACAGTCAGCTAGCCTACACCTCCCTCTATGTGGCTCTAACAGTCAGCTAGCCTACACCTCCCTCTATGTGGCTCTAACAGTCAGCTAGCCTACACCTCCCTCTATATGACTCTAACAGTCAGCTAGCCTACACCTCCCTCTATGTGGCTCTAACAGCCAGCTAGCCTCCCTCTATATGGCTCTAACAGCCAGCTAGCCTACACCTCCCTCTATATGGCTCTAACAGCCAGCTAGCCTACACCTCCTCTATATGGCTCTAACAGCAAGCTAGCCCACACCTCCCTCTATATGGCTCTAACAGCCAGCTAGCCTACACCTCCCTCTATATGGCTCTAACAGTCAGCTAGCCTCCCTCTATATGGCTCTAACAGTCAGCTAGCCTACACCACCCTTTATATGGCTCTAACAGCCAGCTAGCCTCCCTCTATATGGCTCTTACAGCCAGCTAGCCTCCCTCTATATGGCTCTAACAGCCAGCTAGCCTCCCTCTATATGGCTTGCCATCCAGCTAGCCTACACCTCCCTCTATATGGCTCTAACAGTCAGCTAGCCTACACCTCCCTCTATATGGCTCTAACAGTCAGCTAGCCTCCCTCTATATGGCTCTAACAGTCAGCTAGCCTACACCTCCCTCTATATGACTCTAATAGTCAGCTAGCCTACAACTCCCTCTATGTGGCTCTAACAGTCAGCTAGCCTACACCGCCCTCTATGTGGCTCTAACAGTCAGCTAGCCTACACCTCCCTCTATGTGGCTCTAACAGTCAGCTAGCCTACACCTCCCTCTATGTGGCTCTAACAGTCAGCTAGCCTACACCTCCCTCTATGTGGCATGTCATCCAGCTAGCCTACACCTCCCTCTATATGACTCTAACAGTCAGCTAGCCTACACCTCCCTCTATGTGGCTCTAACAGTCAGCTAGCCTCCCTCTATATGACTCTAACAGCCAGCTAGCCTACACCTCCCTCTATGTGGCTCTAACAGTCAGCTAGCCTACACCTCCCTCTATGTGGCATGTCATCCAGCTAGCCTACACCTCCCTCTATATGACTCTAACAGTCAGCTAGCCTACACCTCCCTCTATATGGCTCTAACAGTCAGCTAGCCTACACCTCCCTCTATATGGCTCTAACAGTCAGCTAGCCTACACCTCCCTCTATATGGCTCTAACAGTCAGCTAGCCTACACCTCCCTCTATATGGCTCTAACAGTCAGCTAGCCTCCCTCTATATGGCTCTGACAGTCAGCTAGCCTACACCTCCCTCTATATGGCTCTAACAGTCAGCTAGCCTACACCTCCCTCTATGTGGCTCTAACAGTCAGCCAGCCTACACCTCCCTCTATATGGCTCTAACAGTCAGCTAGCCTACACCTCCCTCTATATGGCTCTAACAGTCAGCTAGCCTACACCTCCCTCTATATGGCTCTAACAGTCAGCTAGCCTACACCTCCCTCTATATGGCTCTAACAGTCAGCTAGCCTACACCTCCCTCTATATGGCTCTAACAGCCAGCTAGCCTCCCTCTATATGGCTCTAACAGCCAGCTAAACCACACCTCCCTCTATATGGCTCTAACAGTCAGCTAGCCTACACCTCCCTCTATATGGCTCTAACAGCCAGCTAGCCTACACCTCCCTCTATATGGCTCTAACAGCCAGCTAGCCTACACCTCCCTCTATATGGCTCTAACAGCCAGCTAGCCTACACTTCCCTCTATATGGCTCTAACAGCCAGCTAGCCTCCCTCTATATGGCTCTAACAGCCAGCTAGCCTACACCTCCCTCTATATGGCTCTAACAGCAAGCTAGCCTTCACCTCCCTCTATATGGCTCTAACAGCCAGCTAGCCTACACCTCCCTCTATATGGCTCTAACAGCCAGCTAGTCTCCTTCTATATGGCTCTAACAGCCAGCTAGCCTACACCTCCCTCTATATGGCTCTAACAGTCAGCTAGCCTACACCTCCCTCTATATGGCTCTAACAGTCAGCTAGCCTACACCTCCCTCTATATGGCTCTAACAGTCAGCTAGCCTATACCTCCCTCTATATGGCTCTAACAGCCAGCTAGCCTCCCTCTATATGGCTCTAACAGCCAGCTAGCCCACACCTCCCTCTATATGGCTCTAACAGCCAGCTAGCCTACACCTCCCTCTATATGGCTCTAACAGTCAGCTAGCCCACACCTCCCTCTATATGGCTCTAACAGTCAGCTAGCCTACACCTCCCTCTATATGGCTCTAACAGCCAGCTAGCCTACACCTCCCTCTATATGGCTCTAACAGCCAGCTAGCCTCCCTCTATATGGCTATAACAGCCAGCTAGCCTACACTTCCCTCTATATGGCTCTAACAGCCAGCTAGCCTCCCTCTATATGGCTCTAACAGCCAGCTAGCCTACACCTCCCTCTATATGGCTCTAACAGCAAGCTAGCCTTCACCTCCCTCTATATGGCTCTAACAGCCAGCTAGCCTACACCTCCCTCTATATGGCTCTAACAGCCAGCTAGTCTCCCTCTATATGGCTCTAACAGCCAGCTAGTCTACACCTCCCTCTATATGGCTCTAACAGCCAGCTAGCCTACACCTCCCTCTATATGGCTCTAACAGCCAGCTAGCCTACACCTCCCTCTATATGGCTCTAACAGCCAGCTAGCCTACACCTCCCTCTATATGGCTCTAACAGCCAGCTAGCCTACACCTCCCTCTATATGGCTCTAACAGTCAGCTAGCCTACACCTCCCTCTATATGGCTCTAACAGTCAGCTAGCCTACACCTCCCTCTATATGGCTCTAAAAGTCAGCTAGCCTCCCTCTATATGACTCTAACAGTCAGCTAGCCTACACCTCCCTCTATATGACTCTAATAGTCAGCTAGCCTACAACTCCCTCTATGTGGCTCTAACAGTCAGCTAGCCTCCCTCTATATGACTCTAATAGTCAGGTAGCCTACAACTCCCTCTATGTGGCTCTAACAGTCAGCTAGCCTACACCGCCCTCTATGTGGCTCTAACAGTCAGCTAGCCTACACCTCCCTCTATGTGGCTCTAACAGTCAGCTAGCCTACACCTCCCTCTATGTGGCTCTAACAGTCAGCTAGCCTACACCTCCCTCTATGTAGCATGTCATCCAGCTAGCCTACACCTCCCTCTATATGACTCTAACAGTCAGCTAGCCTACACCTCCCTCTATGTGGCTCTAACAGCCAGCTAGCCTCCCTCTATATGGCTCTAACAGCCAGCTAGCCTACCCCTCCCTCTATATGGCTCTAACAGCCAGCTAGCCTACACCTCCCTCTATATGGCTCTAACAGCAAGCTAGCCCACACCTCCCTCTATATGGCTCTAACAGCCAGCTAGCCTACACCTCCCTCTATATGGCTCTAACAGTCAGCTAGCCTCCCTCTATATGGCTCTAACAGTCAGCTAGCCTACACCACCCTTTATATGGCTCTAACAGCCAGCTAGCCTCCCTCTATATGGCTCTTACAGCCAGCTAGCCTCCCTCTATATGGCTCTAACAGCCAGCTAGCCTCCCTCTATATGGCTTGCCATCCAGCTAGCCTACACCTCCCTCTATATGGCTCTAACAGTCAGCTAGCCTACACCTCCCTCTATATGGCTCTAACAGTCAGCTAGCCTCCCTCTATATGGCTCTAACAGTCAGCTAGCCTACACCTCCCTCTATATGACTCTAATAGTCAGCTAGCCTACAACTCCCTCTATGTGGCTCTAACAGTCAGCTAGCCTACACCTCCCTCTATATGGCTCTAACAGTCAGCTAGCCTACACCTCCCTCTATATGGCTCTAACAGTCAGCTAGCCTACACCTCCCTCTATATGGCTCTAACAGCCAGCTAGCCTCCCTCTATATGGCTCTAACAGCCAGCTAGCCCACACCTCCCTCTATATGGCTCTAACAGCCAGCTAGCCTACACCTCCCTCTATATGGCTCTAACAGCCAGCTAGCCTCCCTCTATATGGCTCTAACAGCCAGCTAGCCTACACCTCCCTCTATATGGCTCTAACAGTCAGCTAGCCCACACCTCCCTCTATATGGCTTGCCATCCAGCTAGCCTACACCTCCCTCTATATGGCTCTAACAGCCAGCTAGCCTACACCTCCCTCTATATGGCTCTAACAGCCAGCTAGCCTACACCTCCCTCTATATGGCTCTAACAGTCAGCTAGCCTACACCTCCCTCTATATGAATCTAACAGTCAGCTAGCCTACACCTCCTCTATATGGCTCTAACAGCCAGCTAGCCTACACCTCCTCTATATGGCTCTAACAGTCAGCTAGCCTACACCTCCTCTATATGGCTCTAACAGCCAGCTAGCCTACACCTCCTCTATATGGCTCTAACAGTCAGCTAGCCTACACCTCCCTCTATATGGCTCTAACAATCAGCTAGCCTACACCTCCCTCTATATGACTCTAATAGTCAGCTAGCCTACACCTCCCTCTATATGGCTCTAACAGCCAGCTAGCCTACACCTCCCTCTATATGGCTCTAACAGTCAGCTAGCCTCCCTCTATATGGCTCTAACAGTCAGCTAGCCTACACCTCCCTCTATATGGCTCTAACAGCCAGCTAGCCTCCCACTATATGGCTCTAACAGTCAGCTAGCCTACACCTCCCTCTATATGGCTCTAACAGTCAGCTAGCCTACACCTCCCTCTATATGGCTCTAACAGTCAGCTAGCCTACACCTCCCTCTATATGGCTCTAACAGCCAGCTAGCCTCCCGCTATATGGCTCTAACAGCCAGCTAGACTCCCTCTATATGGCTCTAACAGCCAGGTAGCCTTCCTCTATATGGCTCTAACAATCAGCTAGCCTACACCTCCCTCTATATGGCTCTAACAGCTAGCTAGCCTCCCTCTATATGGCTCTAACAGCCAGCTAGCCTACACCTCCTCTATATGGCTCTAACAGTCAGCTAGCCTACACCTCCCTCTATATGGCACTAACAGTCAGCTAGCCTACACCTCCCTCTATATGGCTCTAACAGTCAGCTAGCCTACACCTCCCTCTATATGGCATTAACAGCCAGCTAGCCTCCCTCTATATGGCTCTAACAGCCAGCTAGCCCTCACCTCCTCTATATGGCTCTAACAGCCAGCTAGCCTACACCTCCTCTATATGGCTCTAACAGCCAGCTAGCCTCCTCTCTATATGGCTCTAACAGCCAGCTAGCCTACACCTCCTCTATATGGCTCTAACAGCCAGCTAGCCTACACCTCCTCTATATGGCTCTAACAGCCAGCTAGCCTCACCTCCTCTATATGGCTCTAACAGCCAGCTAGCCTACACCTCCTCTATATGGCTCTAACAGCCAGCTAGCCTACACCTCCCTCTATATGGCTCTAACAGTCAGCTAGCCTACACCTCCCTCTATATGGCTCTAAAAGTCAGCTAGCCTCCTCTATATGACTCTAACAGTCAGCTAGCCTACACCTCCCTCTATATGACTCTAACAGTCAGCTAGCCTACAACTCCTCTATATGGCTCTAACAGTCAGCTAGCCTCCTCTATATGACTCTAATAGTCAGGTAGCCTTCCCTCTATGTGGCTCTAACAGTCAGCTAGCCTACACCTCCCTCTATGTGGCTCTAACAGTCAGCTAGCCTACACCTCCTCTATGTGGCTCTAACAGTCAGCTAGCCTACACCTCCCTCTATGTGGCTCTAACAGTCAGCTAGCCTACACCTCCTCTATGTGGCTCTCAGTCCAGCTAGCCTACACCTCCTCTATATGGCTCTAACAGTCAGCTAGCCTACACCTCCCCTCTATGTGGCTCTAACAGCCAGCTAGCCTCCTCCTCTATATGGCTCTAACAGCCAGCTAGCCTACACCTCCCTCTATATGGCTCTAACAGCCAGCTAGCCTACACCTCCTCTATATGGCTCTAACAGCAAGCTAGCCTACACCTCCTCTATATGGCTCTAACAGTCAGCTAGCCTACACCTCCCTCTATATGGCTCTAACAGTCAGCTAGCCTCCTCCTCTATATGGCTCTAACAGTCAGCTAGCCTACACCTACCCTCTATATGGCTCTAACAGCCAGCTAGCCTCCCTCTATATGGCTCTAACAGTCAGCTAGCCTCCCTCTATATGGCTCTAACAGCCAGCTAGCCTCCTCTATATGGCTTGCCAGCCAGCTAGCCTACACCTCCTCTATATGGCTCTAACAGCCAGCTAGCCTACACCTCCTCTATATGGCTCTAACAGTCAGCTAGCCTCCCTCCTCTATATGGCTCTAACAGTCAGCTAGCCTACACCTCCCTCTATATGGCTCTAACAGTCAGCTAGCCTACAACTCCCTCTATGTGGCTCTAACAGTCAGCTAGCCTACACCTCCCTCTATATGGCTCTAACAGTCAGCTAGCCTACACCTCCCTCTATATGGCTCTAACAGTCAGCTAGCCTACACCTCCTCTATATGGCTCTAACAGCCAGCTAGCCTCCCCTCTATATGGCTCTAACAGCCAGCTAGCCCACACCTCCCTCTATATGGCTCTAACAGCCAGCTAGCCTACACCTCCCTCTATATGGCTCTAACAGCCAGCTAGCCTCCCTCTATATGGCTCTAACAGCCAGCTAGCCTACACCTCCCTCTATATGGCTCTAACAGTCAGCTAGCCCACACCTCCCTCTATATGGCTTGCCATCCAGCTAGCCTACACCTCCCTCTATATGGCTCTAACAGCCAGCTAGCCTACACCTCCCTCTATATGGCTCTAACAGCCAGCTAGCCTACACCTCCCTCTATATGGCTCTAACAGTCAGCTAGCCTACACCTCCCTCTATATGAATCTAACAGTCAGCTAGCCTACACCTCCCTCTATATGGCTCTAACAGCCAGCTAGCCTACACCTCCCTCTATATGGCTCTAACAGTCAGCTAGCCTACACCTCCCTCTATATGGCTCTAACAGCCAGCTAGCCTACACCTCCCTCTATATGGCTCTAACAGTCAGCTAGCCTACACCTCCCTCTATATGGCTCTAACAATCAGCTAGCCTACACCTCCCTCTATATGACTCTAATAGTCAGCTAGCCTACACCTCCCTCTATATGGCTCTAACAGCCAGCTAGCCTACACCTCCCTCTATATGGCTCTAACAGTCAGCTAGCCTCCCTCTATATGGCTCTAACAGTCAGCTAGCCTACACCTCCCTCTATATGGCTCTAACAGCCAGCTAGCCTCCCTCTATATGGCTCTAACAGTCAGCTAGCCTACACCTCCCTCTATATGGCTCTAACAGTCAGCTAGCCTACACCTCCCTCTATATGGCTCTAACAGTCAGCTAGCCTACACCTCCCTCTATATGGCTCTAACAGCCAGCTAGCCTCCCGCTATATGGCTCTAACAGCCAGCTAGACTCCCTCTATATGGCTCTAACAGCCAGGTAGCCTTCCTCTATATGGCTCTAACAATCAGCTAGCCTACACCTCCCTCTATATGGCTCTAACAGCTAGCTAGCCTCCCTCTATATGGCTCTAACAGCCAGCTAGCCTACACCTCCCTCTATATGGCTCTAACAGTCAGCTAGCCTACACCTCCCTCTATATGGCACTAACAGTCAGCTAGCCTACACCTCCTCTATATGGCTCTAACAGTCAGCTAGCCTACACCTCCCTCTATATGGCATTAACAGCCAGCTAGCCTCCCTCTATATGGCTCTAACAGCCAGCTAGCCCACACCTCCCTCTATATGGCTCTAACAGCCAGCTAGCCTACACCTCCCTCTATATGGCTCTAACAGTCACAGCAGCCTCCCTCTATATGGCTCTAACAGCCAGCTAGCCTCCCTCTATATGGCTCTAACAGTCAGCTAGCCTACACCTCCTCTATATGGCTCTAACAGTCAGCTAGCCTCCCCTCTATATGGCTCTAACAGCAGTCAGCTAGCCTACACCTCCTCTATATGGCTCTAACAGCCAGCTAGCCTCCTCTATATGGCTCTAACAGTCAGCTAGCCTCCTCTATATGGCTCTAACAGTCAGCTAGCCTCCTCTCTATGGCTCTAACAGCAGCTAGCCTCCCTCCCTCTATGGCTCTAACAGCCAGCTAGCCTCACCTCCCTCTATATGGCTCTAACAGTCAGCTAGCCTACACCTCCTCTATATAGCTCTAACAGCCAGCTAGCCTCCTACTCCCTCTATATGGCTCTAACAGCCAGCTAGCCTCCCTCCTCTATGGCTCTAACAGCCAGCTAGCCTACACCTCCCTCTATATGGCTCTAACAGCTAGCTAGCCTCCCTCTATATGGCTCTAACAGTCAGCTAGCCTACACCTCCCTCTATATGGCTCTAACAGCCAGCTAGCCTCCCTCTATATGGCTCTAACAGTCAGCTAGCCTACACCTCCCTCTATATGGCTCTAACAGTCACCTAGCCTACACCTCCTCTATATGGCTCTAACAGTCAGCTAGCCTACACCTCCCTATATATGGCTCTAACAGCCAGCTAGCCTACACCTCCCTCTATATGGCTCTAACAGTCAGCTAGCCTACACCTCCTCTATATGGCTCTAACAGCCAGCTAGCCTCCTCTATATGGCTCTAACAGTCAGCTAGCCTACACCTCCCTCTATATGGCTCTAACAGTCAGCCTAGCCTACACCTCCTCTATATGGCTCTAACAGTCAGCTAGCCTCCTCCCTATATGGCTCTAACAGTCAGCTAGCCTCCCTCTATATGGCTCTAACAGTCAGCTAGCCTCCTCTATATGGCTCTAACAGTCAGCTAGCCTCCCTCTATATGGCTCTAACAGCCAGCTAGCCTCCCTCTATATGGCTCTAACAGCCAGCTAGCCTCCCTCTCTATATGGCTCTAACAGCCAGCTAGCCTCCTCTATGTGGCTCTAACAGTCAGCTAGCCTACACCTCCTCTATATGGCTCTAACAGTCAGCTAGCCTACACCTCCCTCTATATGGCTCTAACAGTCAGCTAGCCTACACCTCCTCTATATGGCTCTAACAGTCAGCTAGCCTACACCTCCCTCTATATGGCTCTAACAGTCAGCTAGCCTACACCTCCCTCTATATGGCTCTAACAGTCAGCTAGCCTCACCTCCTCTATATGGCTCTAACAGCCAGCTAGCCTCCTCTATATGGCTCTAACAGCCAGCTAGCCCACACCTCCTCTATATGGCTCTAACAGCCAGCTAGCCTACACTCCTCTATATGGCTCTAACAGCCAGCTAGCCTCCTCTATATGGCTCTAACAGCCAGCTAGCCTACACCTCCCTCTATATGGCTCTAACAGTCAGCTAGCCCACACCTCCCTCTATATGGCTTGCCAACAGTCAGCTAGCCTACACCTCCTCTATATGGCTCTAACAGCCAGCTAGCCTACACCTCCCTCTATATGGCTCTAACAGCCAGCTAGCCTCCCTCCCTCTATATGGCTCTAACAGTCAGCTAGCCTACACCTCCCTCTATATGGCTCTAACAGCCAGCTAGCCTACACCTCCTCTATATGGCTCTAACAGTCAGCTAGCCTCCCTCTATATGGCTCTAACAGTCAGCTAGCCTACACCTCCCTCTATATGGCTCTAACAGTCAGCTAGCCTCCCTCCTCTATATGGCTCTAACAGTCAGCTAGCCTACACCTCCCTCTATATGGCTCTAACATCCAGCTAGCCTCCCTCTATATGGCTCTAACAGCCAGCTAGCCTACACCTCCTCTATATGACTCTAACAGTCAGCTAGCCTACACCTCCTCTATATGGCTCTAACAGCCAGCTAGCCTACACCTCCCTCTATATGGCTCTAACAGTCAGCTAGCCTACACTCCTCTATATGGCTCTAACAGTCAGCTAGCCTACACCTCCTCTATATGGCTCTAACAGCCAGCTAGCCTACACCTCCTCTATATGGCTCTAACAGTCAGCTAGCCTACACCTCCCTCTATATGGCTCTAACAGTCAGCTAGCCTACACCTCCCTCTATATGGCTCTAACAGTCAGCTAGCCTACACCTCCCTCTATATGGCTCTAACAGTCAGCTAGCCTCCCTCTCTATATGGCTCTAACAGCCAGCTACCTCCCTCTATATGGCTCTAACAGTCAGCTAGCCTCCTCTATATGGCTCTAACAGCCAGCTAGCCTACCTCCTATATGGCTCTAACAGCCAGCTAGCCTCCCTCTATATGGCTCTAACAGCCAGCTAGCCTCCTCCTCTATATGGCTCTAACAGTCAGCTAGCCTACACCTCCTCTATATGGCTCTAACAGTCAGCTAGCCTCACCTCCCTCTATATGGCTCTAACAGTCAGCTAGCCTCCTCTAGCTAGCCTCCCCTCTATACCTAACAGCCAGCTAGCCTCTCTATATGGCTCTAACAGCCAGCTAGCCTACACCTCCCTCTATATGGCTCTAACAGTCAGCTAGCCTACACCTCCCTCTATATGGCTCTAACAGTCAGCTAGCCTACACTCCCTCTATATGGCTCTAACAGTCAGCTAGCCTACACCTCCCTCTATATGGCTCTAACAGTCAGCTAGCCTCCCCTCTATATGGCTCTAACAGCCAGCTAGCCTCCCTCTATATGGCTCTAACAGTCAGCTAGCCTCCCTCCTCTATATGGCTCTAACAGTCCAGCTAGCCTCCCCTCTATATGGCTCTAACAGCCAGCTAGCCTCCCTCTATATGGCTCTAACAGCCAGCTAGCCTCCCTCTATATGGCTCTAACAGTCAGCTAGCCTCACCCTCCTCTATATGGCTCTAACAGTCAGCTAGCCTACACCTCCTCTATATGGCTCTAACAGTCAGCTAGCCTACACCTCCTCTATGTGGCTCTAACAGTCAGCTAGCCTACACCTCCCTCTATATGGCTCTAACAGTCAGCTAGCCTACACTCCTCTATATGGCTCTAACAGTCAGCTAGCCTACACTCCTCTATATGGCTCTAACAGCCAGCTAGCCTCCCTCTATATGGCTCTAACAGCCAGCTAGCCTACACCTCCCTCTATATGGCTCTAACAGCCAGCTAGCCTACACCTCCCTCTATATGGCTCTAACAGCCAGCTAGCCTCCCTCTATATGGCTCTAACAGCCAGCTAGCCTACACCTCCCTCTATATGGCTCTAACAGTCAGCTAGCCCACACCTCCCTCTATATGGCTTGCCATCCAGCTAGCCTACACCTCCCTCTATATGGCTCTAACAGCCAGCTAGCCTACACCTCCTCTATATGGCTCTAACAGCCAGCTAGCCTACACCTCCCTCTATATGGCTCTAACAGTCAGCTAGCCTACACCTCCCTCTATATGGCTCTAACAGCCAGCTAGCCTACACCTCCCTCTATATGGCTCTAACAGTCAGCTAGCCTACACCTCCCTCTATATGGCTCTAACAGTCAGCTAGCCTACACCTCCCTCTATATGGCTCTAACAGTCAGCTAGCCTACACCTCCCTCTATATGGCTCTAACAGTCAGCTAGCCTACACCTCCCTCTATATGGCTCTAACAGTCAGCTAGCCTCCCTCTATATGACTCTAACAGTCAGCTAGCCTACACCTCCCTCTATATGGCTCTAACAGTCAGCTAGCCTACACCTCCCCTCTATATGGCTCTAACAGCCAGCTAGCCTACACCTCCCCTCTATATGGCTCTAACAGTCAGCTAGCCTCCCTCTATATGGCTCTAACAGTCAGCTAGCCTACACCTCCCTCTATATGGCTCTAACAGCCAGCTAGCCTCCCTCTATATGGCTCTAACAGTCAGCTAGCCTACACCTCCCTCTATATGGCTCTAACAGTCAGCTAGCCTACACCTCCCTCTATATGGCTCTAACAGTCAGCTAGCCTACACCTCCCTCTATATGGCTCTAACAGCCAGCTAGCCTCCCGCTATATGGCTCTAACAGCCAGCTAGACTCCCTCTATATGGCTCTAACAGCCAGGTAGCCTTCCTCTATATGGCTCTAACAATCAGCTAGCCTACACCTCCCTCTATATGGCTCTAACAGCTAGCTAGCCTCCTCTATATGGCTCTAACAGCCAGCTAGCCTACACCTCCTCTATATGGCTCTAACAGTCAGCTAGCCTACACCTCCTCTATATGGCACTAACAGTCAGCTAGCCTACACCTCCTCTATATGGCTCTAACAGTCAGCTAGCCTACACCTCCCTCTATATGGCATTAACAGCCAGCTAGCCTCCTCTATATGGCTCTAACAGCCAGCTAGCCCACACCTCCTCTATATGGCTCTAACAGCCAGCTAGCCTACACCTCCTCTATATGGCTCTAACAGCCAGCTAGCCTCCCTCTATATGGCTCTAACAGCCAGCTAGCCTACACCTCCTCTATATGGCTCTAACAGCCAGCTAGCCTACACCTCCTCTATATGGCTCTAACAGTCAGCTAGCCTCCCTCTATATGGCTCTAACAGTCAGCTAGCCTCACCTCCCTCTATATGGCTCTAACAGCCAGCTAGCCTCCCTCTCTATATGGCTCTAACAGTCAGCTAGCCTCCCTCTATATGGCTCTAACAGTCAGCTAGCCTCCTCTATATGGCTCTAACAGCCAGCTAGCCTCCCTCTATATGGCTCTAACAGCCAGCTAGCCTCCCCTCTATATGGCTCTAACAGCCAGCTAGCCTACACCTCCTCTATATAGCTCTAACAGCCAGCTAGCCTCCTCTATATGGCTCTAACAGCCAGCTAGCCTTCCTCTATATGGCTCTAACAGTCAGCTAGCCTACACCTCCTCTATATGGCTCTAACAGCTAGCTAGCCTCCCTCTATATGGCTCTAACAGTCAGCTAGCCTACACCTCCCTCTATATGGCTCTAACAGCCAGCTAGCCTCCCTCTATATGGCTCTAACAGTCAGCTAGCCTACACCTCCCTCTATATGGCTCTAACAGTCACCTAGCCTACACCTCCCTCTATATGGCTCTAACAGTCAGCTAGCCTAAACCTCCCTATATATGGCTCTAACAGCCAGCTAGCCTACACCTCCCTCTATATGGCTCTAACAGTCAGCTAGGCTACACCTCCCTCTATATGGCTCTAACAGCCAGCTAGCCTCCCTCTATATGGCTCTAACAGTCAGCTAGCCTACACCTCCCTTTATATGGCTCTAACAGTCACCTAGCCTACACCTCCCTCTATATGGCTCTAACAGTCAGCTAGCCTCCCTCTATATGGCTCTAACAGTCAGCTAGCCTCCCTCTATATGGCTCTAACAGCCAGCTAGCCTCCCTCTATATGGCTCTAACAGTCAGCTAGCCTCCCTCTATATGGCTCTGACAGCCAGCTAGCCTCCCTCTATATGGCTCTAACAGCCAGCTAGCCTCCCTCTATATGGCTCTAACAGCCAGCTAGCCTCCCTCTATGTGGCTCTAACAGTCAGCTAGCCTACACCTCCCTCTATATGGCTCTAACAGTCAGCTAGCCTACACCTCCCTCTATATGGCTCTAACAGTCAGCTAGCCTACACCTCCCTCTATATGGCTCTAACAGTCAGCTAGCCTACACCTCCCTCTATATGGCTCTAACAGTCAGCTAGCCTACACCTCCCTCTATATGGCTCTAACAGTCAGCTAGCCTACACCTCCCTCTATATGGCTCTAACAGCCAGCTAGCCTCCCTCTATATGGCTCTAACAGCCAGCTAGCCCACACCTCCCTCTATATGGCTCTAACAGCCAGCTAGCCTACACCTCCCTCTATATGGCTCTAACAGCCAGCTAGCCTCCCTCTATATGGCTCTAACAGCCAGCTAGCCTACACCTCCCTCTATATGGCTCTAACAGTCAGCTAGCCCACACCTCCCTCTATATGGCTTGCCATCCAGCTAGCCTACACCTCCCTCTATATGGCTCTAACAGCCAGCTAGCCTACACCTCCCTCTATATGGCTCTAACAGCCAGCTAGCCTACACCTCCCTCTATATGGCTCTAACAGTCAGCTAGCCTACACCTCCCTCTATATGGCTCTAACAGCCAGCTAGCCTACACCTCCCTCTATATGGCTCTAACAGTCAGCTAGCCTACACCTCCCTATATGGCTCTAACAGTCAGCTAGCCTACACCTCCCTCTATATGGCTCTAACAGTCAGCTAGCCTACACCTCCCTCTATATGGCTCTAACAGTCAGCTAGCCTACACCTCCCTCTATATGGCTCTAACATCCAGCTAGCCTCCCTCTATATGACTCTAACAGTCAGCTAGCCTACACCTCCCTCTATATGACTCTAATAGTCAGCTAGCCTACACCTCCCTCTATATGGCTCTAACAGCCAGCTAGCCTACACCTCCCTCTATATGGCTCTAACAGTCAGCTAGCCTCCCTCTATATGGCTCTAACAGTCAGCTAGCCTACACCTCCCTCTATATGGCTCTAACAGCCAGCTAGCCTCCCTCTATATGGCTCTAACAGTCAGCTAGCCTACACCTCCCTCTATATGGCTCTAACAGTCAGCTAGCCTACACCTCCCTCTATATGGCTCTAACAGTCAGCTAGCCTACACCTCCCTCTATATGGCTCTAACAGCCAGCTAGCCTCCCGCTATATGGCTCTAACAGCCAGCTAGACTCCCTCTATATGGCTCTAACAGCCAGGTAGCCTTCCTCTATATGGCTCTAACAATCAGCTAGCCTACACCTCCCTCTATATGGCTCTAACAGCTAGCTAGCCTCCCTCTATATGGCTCTAACAGCCAGCTAGCCTACACCTCCCTCTATATGGCTCTAACAGTCAGCTAGCCTACACCTCCCTCTATATGGCACTAACAGTCAGCTAGCCTACACCTCCCTCTATATGGCTCTAACAGTCAGCTAGCCTACACCTCCCTCTATATGGCATTAACAGCCAGCTAGCCTCCCTCTATATGGCTCTAACAGCCAGCTAGCCCACACCTCCCTCTATATGGCTCTAACAGTCAGCTAGCCTACACCTCCCTTTATATGGCTCTAACAGTCACCTAGCCTACACCTCCCTCTATATGGCTCTAACAGTCAGCTAGCCTCCCTCTATATGGCTCTAACAGTCAGCTAGCCTCCCTCTATATGGCTCTAACAGCCAGCTAGCCTCCCTCTATATGGCTCTAACAGTCAGCTAGCCTCCCTCTATATGGCTCTGACAGCCAGCTAGCCTCCCTCTATATGGCTCTAACAGCCAGCTAGCCTCCCTCTATATGGCTCTAACAGCCAGCTAGCCTCCCTCTATGTGGCTCTAACAGTCAGCTAGCCTACACCTCCCTCTATATGGCTCTAACAGTCAGCTAGCCTACACCTCCCTCTATATGGCTCTAACAGTCAGCTAGCCTACACCTCCCTCTATGTGGCTCTAACAGTCAGCTAGCCTACACCTCCCTCTATATGGCTCTAACAGTCAGCTAGCCTACACCTCCCTCTATATGGCTCTAACAGTCAGCTAGCCTACACCTCCCTCTATATGGCTCTAACAGCCAGCTAGCCTCCCTCTATATGGCTCTAACAGCCAGCTAGCCCACACCTCCCTCTATATGGCTCTAACAGCCAGCTAGCCTACACCTCCTCTCTATATGGCTCCAGCCAGCTAGCCTCCTCTATATGGCTCTAACAGCCAGCTAGCCTACACCTCCCTCTATATGGCTCTAACAGTCAGCTAGCCCACACCTCCCTCTATATGGCTTGCCATCCAGCTAGCCTACACCTCCCTCTATATGGCTCTAACAGCCAGCTAGCCTACACCTCCCTCTATATGGCTCTAACAGCCAGCTAGCCTACACCTCCCTCTATATGGCTCTAACAGTCAGCTAGCCTACACCTCCCTCTATATGAATCTAACAGCCAGCTAGCCTACACCTCCCTCTATATGGCTCTAACAGTCAGCTAGCCTACACCTCCCTCTATATGGCTCTAACAGTCAGCTAGCCTACACCTCCCTCTATATGGCTCTAACAGTCAGCTAGCCTACACCTCCCTCTATATGGCTCTAACAGTCAGCTAGCCTACACCTCCCTCTATATGGCTCTAACATCCAGCTAGCCTCCCTCTATATGACTCTAACAGTCAGCTAGCCTACACCTCCCTCTATATGACTCTAATAGTCAGCTAGCCTACACCTCCCTCTATATGGCTCTAACAGCCAGCTAGCCTACACCTCCCTCTATATGGCTCTAACAGTCAGCTAGCCTCCCTCTATATGGCTCTAACAGTCAGCTAGCCTACACCTCCCTCTATATGGCTCTAACAGCCAGCTAGCCTCCCTCTATATGGCTCTAACAGTCAGCTAGCCTACACCTCCCTCTATATGGCTCTAACAGTCAGCTAGCCTACACCTCCCTCTATATGGCTCTAACAGTCAGCTAGCCTACACCTCCTCTATATGGCTCTAACAGCCAGCTAGCCTCCCGCTATATGGCTCTAACAGCCAGCTAGACTCCCTCTATATGGCTCTAACAGCCAGGTAGCCTTCCTCTATATGGCTCTAACAATCAGCTAGCCTACACCTCCCTCTATATGGCTCTAACAGCTAGCTAGCCTCCCTCTATATGGCTCTAACAGCCAGCTAGCCTACACCTCCCTCTATATGGCTCTAACAGTCAGCTAGCCTACACCTCCCTCTATATGGCACTAACAGTCAGCTAGCCTACACCTCCCTCTATATGGCTCTAACAGTCAGCTAGCCTACACCTCCCTCTATATGGCATTAACAGCCAGCTAGCCTCCCTCTATATGGCTCTAACAGCCAGCTAGCCCACACCTCCCTCTATATGGCTCTAACAGCCAGCTAGCCTACACCTCCCTCTATATGGCTCTAACAGCCAGCTAGCCTCCCTCTATATGGCTCTAACAGCCAGCTAGCCTACACCTCCCTCTATATGGCTCTAACAGTCAGCTAGCCTACACCTCCCTCTATATGGCTCTAACAGCCAGCTAGCCTACACCTCCCTCTATATGGCTCTAACAGTCAGCTAGCCTCCCTCTATATGGCTCTAACAGTCAGCTAGCCTACACCTCCCTCTATATGGCTCTAACAGCCAGCTAGCCTCCCTCTATATGGCTCTAACAGTCAGCTAGCCTCCCTCTATATGGCTCTAACAGTCAGCTAGCCTCCCTCTATATGGCTCTAACAGCCAGCTAGCCTCCCGCTATATGGCTCTAACAGCCAGCTAGCCTACACCTCCCTCTATATAGCTCTAACAGCCAGCTAGCATCCCTCTATATGGCTCTAACAGCCAGCTAGCCTTCCTCTATATGGCTCTAACAATCAGCTAGCCTACACCTCCCTCTATATGGCTCTAACAGCTAGCTAGCCTCCCTCTATATGGCTCTAACAGTCAGCTAGCCTACACCTCCCTCTATATGGCTCTAACAGCCAGCTAGCCTCCCTCTATATGGCTCTAACAGTCAGCTAGCCTACACCTCCCTCTATATGGCTCTAACAGTCACCTAGCCTACACCTCCCTCTATATGGCTCTAACAGTCAGCTAGCCTACACCTCCCTCTATATGGCTCTAACAGCCAGCTAGCCTACACCTCCCTCTATATGGCTCTAACAGTCAGCTAGGCTACACCTCCCTCTATATGGCTCTAACAGTCAGCTAGGCTACACCTCCCTCTATATGGCTCTAACAGCCAGCTAGCCTCCCTCTATATGGCTCTAACAGTCAGCTAGCCTACACCTCCCTTTATATGGCTCTAACAGTCACCTAGCCTCCCTCTATATGGCTCTAACAGTCAGCTAGCCTCCCTCTATATGGCTCTAACAGCCAGCTAGCCTCCCTCTATATGGCTCTAACAGTCAGCTAGCCTCCCTCTATATGGCTCTGACAGCCAGCTAGCCTCCCTCTATATGGCTCTAACAGCCAGCTAGCCTCCCTCTATATGGCTCTAACAGCCAGCTAGCCTCCCTCTATATGGCTCTAACAGTCAGCTAGCCTACACCTCCTTCTATATGGCTCTAACAGCCAGCTAGCCTACACCTCCCTCTATATGGCTCGAACAGTCAGCTAGGCTACACCTCCCTCTATATGGCTCTAACAGCCAGCTAGCCTCCCTCTATATGGCTCTAACAGTCAGCTAGCCTCCCTCTATATGGCTCTAACATCCAGCTAGCCTCCCTATATATGGCTCTAACAGTCAGCTAGCCTACACCTCACTCTATATGGCTCTAACAGTCAGCTAGCCTACACCTCCCTCTATATGGCTCTAACAGCCAGCTAGCCTACACCTCCTCTATATGGCTCTAACAGTCAGCTAGCCCCCCCTCTATATGGCTCTAACAGTCAGCTAGCCTACACCTCCCTCTATATGGCTCTAACAGCCAGCTAGCCTCCCTCTATATGGCTCTAACAGTCAGCTAGCCTACACCTCCCTCTATATGGCTCTAACAGTCAGCTAGCCTACACCTCCCTCTATATGGCTCTAACAGTCAGCTAGCCTCCCGCTATATGGCTCTAACAGCCAGCTAGCCTACACCTCCCTCTAAATAGCTCTAACAGCCAGCTAGCCTCCCTCTATATGGCTCTAACAGCCAGCTAGCCTTCCTCTATATGGCTCTAACAATCAGCTAGCCTACACCTCCCTCTATATGGCTCTAACAGCTAGCTAGCCTCCCTCTATATGGCTCTAACAGCTAGCTAGCCTCCCTCTATATGGCTCTAACAGCCAGCTAGCCTACACCTCCCTCTATATGGCTCTAACAGTCAGCTAGCCTACACCTCCCTCTATATGGCTCTAACAGTCAGCTAGCCTACACCTCCCTCTATATGGCTCTAACAGTCAGCTAGCCTACACCTCCCTCTATATGGCTCTAACAGCCAGCTAGCCTCCCTCTATATGGCTCTAACAGCCAGCTAGCCTTCCTCTATATGGCTCTAACAATCAGCTAGCCTACACCTCCCTCTATATGGCTCTAACAGCTAGCTAGCCTCCCTCTATATGGCTCTAACAGTCAGCTAGCCTACACCTCCCTCTATATGGCTCTAACAGCCAGCTAGCCTCCCTCTATATGGCTCTAACAGTCAGCTAGCCTACACCTCCCTCTATATGGCTCTAACAGTCACCTAGCCTACACCTCCCTCTATATGGCTCTAACAGTCACCTAGCCTACACCTCCCTCTATATGGCACTAACAGTCAGCTAGCCTACACCTCCCTCTATATGGCTCTAACAGTCAGCTAGCCTACACCTCCCTCTATATGGCATTAACAGCGAGCTAGCCTCCCTCTATATGGCTCTAACAGCCAGCTAGCCCACACCTCCCTCTATATGGCTCTAACAGCCAGCTAGCCTCCCTCTATATTGCTCTAACAGCCAGCTAGCCTACACCTCCCTCTATATGGCTCTAACAGTCAGCTAGCCCACACCTCCCTCTATATGGCTCTAACAGTCAGCTAGCCTACACCTCCCTCTATATGGCTCTAACAGCCAGCTAGCCCACACCTCCCTCTATATGGCTCTAACAGCCAGCTAGCCTACACCTCCCTCTATATGGCTCTAACAGTCAGCTGGCCAACACCTCCCTCTATATGGCTCTAACAGTCAGCTCGCCTACACTTCCCTCTATATGGCTCTAACAGTCAGCTAGCCTACACCTCCCTCTATATGGCTCTAACAGTCAGCTAGCCTACACCTCCCTCTATGTGGCTCTAACAGTCAGCTAGCCTACACCTCCATCTATGTGGCATGTCATCCAACTAGCCTACACCTCCCTCTATATGGCTCTAACAGTCAGCTAGCCTCCCTCCATATGACTCTAACAGTCAGCTAGCCTACACCTCCCTCTATATGGCTCTAACAGTCAGCTAGCCTCCCTCTATATGACTCTAACAGTCAGCTAGCCTACACCTCCCTCTATATGGCTCTAACAGTCAGCTAACCTACACCTCCCTCTATATGGCTCTAACAGTCAGCTAGCCTACACCTCCCTCTATATGGCTCTAACAGCCAGCTAGCCTCCCTCTATATGGCTCTAACAGTCAGCTAGCCTACACCTCCCTCTATATGGCTCTAACAGTCAGCCAGCCTACACCTCCCTCTATGTGGCTCTAACAGTCAGCCAGCCTACACCTCCCTCTATATGGCTCTAACAGTCAGCTAGCCTACACCTCCCTCTATGTGGCTCTAACAGTCAGCTAGCCTACACCTCCCTCTATATGGCTCTAACAGTCAGCTAGCCTACACCTCCCTCTATATGGCTCTAACAGCCAGCTAGCCTCCCTCTATATGGCTCTAACAGCCAGCTAGCCCACACCTCCCTCTATATGGCTCTAACAGCCAGCTAGCCTACACCTCCCTCTATATGGCTCTAACAGCCAGCTAGCCTCCCTCTATATGGCTCTAACAGTCAGCTAGCCCACACCTCCCTCTATATGGCTTGCCATCCAGCTAGCCTACACCTCCCTCTATATGGCTCTAACAGCCAGCTAGCCTACACCTCCCTCTATATGGCTCTAACAGCCAGCTAGCCTACACCTCCCTCTATATGGCTCTAACAGTCAGCTAGCCTACACCTCCCTCTATATGAATCTAACAGCCAGCTAGCCTACACCTCCCTCTATATGGCTCTAACAGTCAGCTAGCCTACACCTCCCTCTATATGGCTCTAACAGTCAGCTAGCCTACACCTCCCTCTATATGGCTCTAACATCCAGCTAGCCTCCCTCTATATGACTCTAACAGTCAGCTAGCCTACACCTCCCTCTATATGACTCTAATAGTCAGCTTGCCTACACCTCCCTCTATATGGCTCTAACAGCCAGCTAGCCTACACCTCCCTCTATATGGCTCTAACAGTCAGCTAGCCTCCCTCTATATGTCTCTAACAGTCAGCTAGCCTACACCTCCCTCTATATGGCTCTAACAGCCAGCTAGCCTCCCTCTATATGGCTTTAACAGTCAGCTAGCCTACACCTCCCTCTATATGGCTCTAACAGTCAGCTAGCCTACACCTCCCTCTATATGGCTCTAACAGCCAGCTAGCCTCCCGCTATATGGCTCTAACAGCCAGCTAGACTCCCTCTATATGGCTCTAACAGCCAGCTAGCCTTCCTCTATATGGCTCTAACAATCAGCTAGCCTACACCTCCCTCTATATGGCTCTAACAGCTAGCTAGCCTCCCTCTATATGGCTCTAACAGCCAGCTAGCCTACACCTCCCTCTATATGGCTCTAACAGTCAGCTAGCCTACACATCCCTCTATATGACTCTAATAGTCAGCTAGCCTACACCTCCCTCTATATGGCTCTAACAGCCAGCTAGCCTACACCTCCCTCTATATGGCTCTAACAGTCAGCTAGCCTCCCTCTATATGGCTCTAACAGTCAGCTAGCCTACACCTCCCTCTATATGGCTCTAACAGCCAGCTAGCCTCCCTCTATATGGCTCTAAGAGTCAGCTAGCCTACACCTCCCTCTATATGGCTCTAACAGTCAGCTAGCCTACACCTCCCTCTATATGGCTCTAACAGTCAGCTAGCCTACACCTCCCTCTATATGGCTCTAACAGCCAGCTAGCCTCCCGCTATATGGCTCTAACAGCCAGCTAGCCTACACCTCCCTCTAAATAGCTCTAACAGCCAGCTAGCCTCCCTCTATATGGCTCTAACAGCCAGCTAGCCTTCCTCTATATGGCTCTAACAATCAGCTAGCCTACACCTCCCTCTATATGGCTCTAACAGCTAGCTAGCCTCCCTCTATATGGCTCTAACAGCCAGCTAGCCTACACCTCCCTCTATATGGCTCTAACAGTCAGCTAGCCTACACCTCCCTCTATATGGCACTAACAGTCAGCTAGCCTACACCTCCCTCTATATGGCTCTAACAGTCAGCTAGCCTACACCTCCCTCTATATGGCTCTAACAGTCAGCTAGCCTACACCTCCCTCTATATGGCATTAACAGCCAGCTAGCCTCCCTCTATATGGCTCTAACAGCCAGCTAGCCCACACCTCCCTCTATATGGCTCTAACAGCCAGCTAGCCTACACCTCCCTCTATATGGCTCTAACAGCCAGCTATCCTCCCTCTATATGGCTCTAACAGCCAGCTAGCCTACACCTCCCTCTATATGGCTCTAACAGTCAGCTAGCCTACACCTCCCTCTATATGACTCTAATAGTCAGCTAGCCTACACCTCCCTCTATATGGCTCTAACAGCCAGCTAGCCTACACCTCCCTCTATATGGCTCTAACAGTCAGCTAGCCTCCCTCTATATGGCTCTAACAGTCAGCTAGCCTACACCTCCCTCTATATGGCTCTAACAGCCAGCTAGCCTCCCTCTATATGGCTCTAACAGTCAGCTAGCCTACACCTCCCTCTATATGGCTCTAACAGTCAGCTAGCCTACACCTCCCTCTATATGGCTCTAACAGTCAGCTAGCCTACACCTCCCTCTATATGGCTCTAACAGCCAGCTAGCCTCCCGCTATATGGCTCTAACAGCCAGCTAGCCTACACCTCCCTCTAAATAGCTCTAACAGCCAGCTAGCCTCCTCTATATGGCTCTAACAGCCAGCTAGCCTTCCTCTATATGGCTCTAACAATCAGCTAGCCTACACCTCCTCTATATGGCTCTAACAGCTAGCTAGCCTCCCTCTATATGGCTCTAACAGCCAGCTAGCCTACACCTCCCTCTATATGGCTCTAACAGTCAGCTAGCCTACACCTCCCTCTATATGGCTCTAACAGTCAGCTAGCCTACACCTCCTCTATATGGCTCTAACAGTCAGCTAGCCTACACCTCCTCTATATGGCTCTAACAGTCAGCTAGCCTACACCTCCCTCTATATGGCATTAACAGCCAGCTAGCCTCCTCTATATGGCTCTAACAGCCAGCTAGCCCACACCTCCTCTATATGGCTCTAACAGCCAGCTAGCCTACACCTCCCTCTATATGGCTCTAACAGCCAGCTAGCCTCCCTCTATATGGCTGGCTCTAACAGCCAGCTAGCCTCCTCTATATGGCTCTAACAGCCAGCTAGCCTACACCTCCCTCTATATGGCTCTAACAGTCAGCTAGCCCACACCTCCCTCTATATGGCTCTAACAGTCAGCTAGCCTACACTCCCTCTATATGGCTCTAACAGCCAGCTAGCCCACACCTCCTCTATATGGCTCTAACAGCCAGCTAGCCTACACCTCCCTCTATATGGCTCTAACAGTCAGCTGGCCTACACCTCCCTCTATATGGCTCTAACAGTCAGCTAGCCTCCCTCTATATGACTCTAACAGTCAGCTAGCCTACACCTCCCTCTATATGGCTCTAACAGTCAGCTAGCCTCCCTCTATATGACTCTAACAGTCAGCTAGCCTACACCTCCCTCTATATGGCTCTAACAGTCAGCTAGCCTCCCTCTATATGACTCTAACAGTCAGCTAGCCTACACCTCCCTCTATGTGGCTCTAACAGTCAGCTAGCCTACACCTCCTCTATGTGGCATGTCATCCAGCTAGCCTACACCTCCTCTATATGACTCTAACAGTCAGCTAGCCTACACCTCCCTCTATATGGCTCTAACAGTCAGCTAGCCTACACCTCCCTCTATATGGCTCTAACAGTCAGCTAGCCTACACCTCCCTCTATATGGCTCTAACAGTCAGCTAGCCTACACCTCCCTCTATATGGCTCTAACAGTCAGCTAGCCTACACCTCCCTCTATATGGCTCTAACAGTCAGCTAGCCTACACCTCCCTCTATATGGCTCTAACAGTCAGCTAGCCTACACCTCCCTCTATATGGCTCTAACAGCCAGCTAGCCTCCCTCTATATGGCTCTGACAGTCAGCTAGCCTCCCTCTATATGACTCTAACAGTCAGCTAGCCTACACCTCCCTCTATGTGGCTCTAACAGTCAGCTAGCCTACACCTCCCTCTATGTGGCATGTCATCCAGCTAGCCTACACCTCCCTCTATATGACTCTAACAGTCAGCTAGCCTACACCTCCCTCTATATGGCTCTAACAGTCAGCTAGCCTACACCTCCCTCTATATGGCTCTAACAGTCAGCTAGCCTACACCTCCCTCTATATGGCTCTAACAGTCAGCTAGCCTACACCTCCCTCTATATGGCTCTAACAGTCAGCTAGCCTACACCTCCCTCTATATGGCTCTAACAGTCAGCTAGCTTACACCTCCCTCTATATGGCTCTAACAGCCAGCTAGCCTCCCTCTATATGGCTCTGACAGTCAGCTAGCCTACACCTCCTCTATATGGCTCTAACAGTCAGCTAGCCTACACCTCCCTCTATGTGGCTCTAACAGTCAGCTAGCCTACACCTCCCTCTATATGGCTCTAACAGTCAGCTAGCCTACACCTCCCTCTATATGGCTCTAACAGTCAGCTAGCCTACACCTCCCTCTATATGGCTCTAACAGTCAGCTAGCCTACACCTCCCTCTATATGGCTCTAACAGCCAGCTAGCCTCCCTCTATATGGCTCTAACAGTCAGCTAGCCCACACCTCCCTCTATATGGCTCTAACAGCCAGCTAGCCCACACCTCCCTCTATATGGCTCTAACAGTCAGCTAGCCTCCCTCTATATGACTCTAACAGTCAGCTAGCCTACACCTCCCTCTATATGGCTCTAACAGTCAGCTAGCCTCCCTCTATATGACTCTAACAGCCAGCTAGCCTACACCTCCCTCTATGTGGCTCTAACAGTCAGCTAGCCTACACCTCCCTCTATGTGGCATGTCATCCAGCTAGCCTACACCTCCCTCTATATGACTCTAACAGTCAGCTAGCCTACACCTCCCTCTATATGGCTCTAACAGTCAGCTAGCCTACACCTCCCTCTATATGGCTCTAACAGTCAGCTAGCCTACACCTCCCTCTATATGGCTCTAACAGCCAGCTAGCCCACACCTCCCTCTATATGGCTCTAACAGTCAGCTAGCCTACACCTCCCTCTATATGGCTCTAACAGCCAGCTAGCCTACACCTCCCTCTATATGGCTCTAACAGCCAGCTAGCCTACACCTCCCTCTATATGGCTCTAACAGCCAGCTAGCCTACACCTCCCTCTATATGGCTCTAACAGCCAGCTAGCCTACACTTCCCTCTATATGGCTCTAACAGCCAGCTAGCCTCCCTCTATATGGCTCTAACAGCCAGCTAGCCTACACCTCCCTCTATATGGCTCTAACAGCAAGCTAGCCTTCACCTCCCTCTATATGGCTCTAACAGCCAGCTAGCCTACACCTCCCTCTATATGGCTCTAACAGCCAGCTAGCCTACACCTCCCTCTATATGGCTCTAACAGCCAGCTAGCCTACACCTCCCTCTATATGGCTCTAACAGTCAGCTAGCCTACACCTCCCTCTATATGGCTCTAACAGTCAGCTAGCCTACACCTCCCTCTATATTGCTCTAAAAGTCAGCTAGCCTCCCTCTATATGACTCTAACAGTCAGCTAGCCTACACCTCCCTCTATATGACTCTAATAGTCAGCTAGCCTACAACTCCCTCTATGTGGCTCTAACAGTCAGCTAGCCTCCCTCTATATGACTCTAATAGTCAGGTAGCCTACAACTCCCTCTATGTGGCTCTAACAGTCAGCTAGCCTACACCCCCTCTATGTGGCTCTAACAGTCAGCTAGCCTACACCTCCCTCTATATGGCTCTAACAGTCAGCTAGCCTACACCTCCCTCTATGTGGCTCTAACAGTCAGCTAGCCTACACCTCCCTCTATGGCATGTCATCCAGCTAGCCTACACCTCCTCTATATGACTCTAACAGTCAGCTAGCCTACACCTCCCTCTATGTGGCTCTAACAGCCAGCTAGCCTCCTCTATATGGCTCTAACAGCCAGCTAGCCTACACCTCCCTCTATATGGCTCTAACAGCCAGCTAGCCTACACCTCCTCTATATGGCTCTAACAGTCAAGCTAGCCCACACCTCCTCTATATGGCTCTAACAGCCAGCTAGCCTACACCTCCCTCTATATGGCTCTAACAGTCAGCTAGCCTCCCTCTATATGGCTCTAACAGTCAGCTAGCCTACACCACCCTTTATATGGCTCTAACAGCCAGCTAGCCTCCCTCTATATGGCTCTTACAGCAAGCTAGCCTCCCTCTATATGGCTCTAACAGCCAGCTAGCCTCCCTCTATATGGCTTGCCATCCAGCTAGCCTACACACTCCCTATATGGCTCTAACAGTCAGCTAGCCTACACTCCTCTATATGGCTCTAACAGTCAGCTAGCCTACACCTCCCTCTATATGGCTCTAACAGCCAGCTAGCCTACACCTCCCTCTATATGGCTCTAACAGCCAGGCTAGCCTACACCTCCCTCTATATGGCTCTAACAGCCAGCTAGCCTACACCTCCCTCTATATGGCTCTAACAGCCAGCTAGCCTACACCTCCCTCTATATGGCTCTAACAGCCAGCTAGCCTCCCTCTATATGGCTCTAACAGCCAGCTAGCCTACACCTCCCTCTATATGGCTCTAACAGCCAGCTAGCCTCCCTCTATATGGCTCTAACAGCCAGCTAGCCTCCCTCTATATGGCTCTAACAGCCAGCTAGCCTCCCTCTATATGGCTCTAACAGTCAGCTAGCTTACACCTCCCTCTATATGTATCTAACAGCCAGCTAGCCTACACCTCCCTCTATATGGCTCTAACAGTCAGCTAGCCTACACCTCCTCTATATGGCTCTAACAGCCAGCTAGCCTACACCTCCTCTATATGGCTCTAACAGCCAGCTAGCCTACACCTCCCTCTATATGGCTCTAACAGCCAGCTAGCCTACACCTCCTCTATATGGCTCTAACAGCTAGCTAGCCTCCTCTATATGGCTCTAACAGTCAGCTAGCCTACACCTCCCTCTATATGGCTCTAACAGCCAGCTAGCCTCCCTCTCTATGGGCTCTAACAGTCAGCTAGCCTACACCTCCCCTCTATATGGCTCTAACAGCCAGCTAGCCTCCTCTATATGGCTCTAACAGCCAGCTAGCCTCCCTCTATATGGCTCTAACAGCCAGCTAGCCTCCTCTATATGGCTCTAACAGTCAGCTAGCTTACACCTCCCTCTATATGGCTCTAACAGCCAGCTAGCCTACACCTCCCTCTATATGGCTCTAACAGTCAGCTAGCCTACACCTCCCTCTATATGGCTCTAACAGCCAGCTAGCCTACACCTCCCTCTATATGGCTCTAACAGCCAGCTAGCCTACACCTCCCTCTATATGGCTCTAACAGCCAGCTAGCCTACACCTCCCTCTATGGCTCTAACAGCCAGCTAGCTAGCCTCCTCTATATGGCTCTAACAGTCAGCTAGCCTACACCTCCTCTATATGGCTCTAACAGCCAGCTAGCCTCCTCTATATGGCTCTAACAGTCAGCTAGCCTACACCTCCCTCTATATGGCTCTAACAGTCACCTAGCCTACACCTCCCTCTATATGGCTCTAACAGTCAGCTAGCCTACACCTCCCTCTATATGGCTCTAACAGCCAGCTAGCCTACACCTCCCTCTATATGGCTCTAACAGTCACCTAGCCTACACCTCCCTCTATATGGCACTAACAGTCAGCTAGCCTACACCTCCCTCTATATGGCTCTAACAGTCAGCTATCCTACACCTCCCTCTATATGGCTCTAACAGTCAGCTAGCCTACACCTCCCTCTATATGGCATTAACAACGAGCTAGCCTCCCTCTATATGGCTCTAACAGCCAGCTAGCCCACACCTCCCTCTATATGGCTCTAACAGCCAGCTAGCCTCCCTCTATATTGCTCTAACAGCCAGCTAGCCTACACCTCCCTCTATATGGCTCTAACAGTCAGCTAGCCCACACCTCCCTCTATATGGCTCTAACAGTCAGCTAGCCTACACCTCCCTCTATATGGCTCTAACAGCCAGCTAGCCCACACCTCCCTCTATATGGCTCTAACAGCCAGCTAGCCCACACCTCCCTCTATATGGCTCTAACAGCCAGCTAGCCTACACCTCCCTCTATATGGCTCTAACAGTCAGCTGGCCAACACCTCCCTCTATATGGCTCTAACAGTCAGCTCGCCTACACTTCCCTCTATATGGCTCTAACAGTCAGCTAGCCTACACCTCCCTCTATATGGCTCTAACAGTCAGCTAGCCTACACCTCCCTCTATGTGGCTCTAACAGTCAGCTAGCCTACACCTCCATCTATGTGGCATGTCATCCAACTAGCCTACACCTCCCTCTATATGACTCTAACAGTCAGCTAGCCTACACCTCCCTCTATATGGCTCTAACAGTCAGCTAGCCTCCCTCTATATGACTCTAACAGTCAGCTAGCCTACACCTCCCTCTATATGGCTCTAACAGTCAGCTAACCTACACCTCCCTCTATATGGCTCTAACAGTCAGCTAGCCTACACCTCCCTCTATATGGCTCTAACAGCCAGCTAGCCTCCGTCTATATGGCTCTAACAGTCAGCTAGCCTACACCTCCCTCTATATGGCTCTAACAGTCAGCCAGCCTACACCTCCCTCTATGTGGCTCTAACAGTCAGCCAGCCTACACCTCCCTCTATATGGCTCTAACAGTCAGCTAGCCTACACCTCCCTCTATGTGGCTCTAACAGTCAGCTAGCCTACACCTCCCTCTATATGGCTCTAACAGTCAGCTAGCCTACACCTCCCTCTATATGGCTCTAACAGTCAGCTAGCCTACACCTCCCTCTATATGGCTCTAACAGCCAGCTAGCCTCCCTCTATATGGCTCTAACAGCCAGCTAGCCCACACCTCCCTCTATATGGCTCTAACAGCCAGCTAGCCCACACCTCCCTCTATATGGCTCTAACAGCCAGCTAGCCTCCCTCTATATGGCTCTAACAGCCAGCTAGCCTACACCTCCCTCTATATGGCTCTAACAGTCAGCTAGCCCACACCTCCCTCTATATGGCTTGCCATCCAGCTAGCCTACACCTCCCTCTATATGGCTCTAACAGCCAGCTAGCCTACACCTCCCTCTATATGGCTCTAACAGCCAGCTAGCCTACACCTCCCTCTATATGGCTCTAACAGTCAGCTAGCCTACACCTCCCTCTATATGAATCTAACAGCCAGCTAGCCTACACCTCCCTCTATATGGCTCTAACAGTCAGCTAGCCTACACCTCCCTCTATATGGCTCTAACAGTCAGCTAGCCTACACCTCCCTCTATATGGCTCTAACATCCAGCTAGCCTCCCTCTATATGACTCTAACAGTCAGCTAGCCTACACCTCCCTCTATATGACTCTAATAGTCAGCTAGCCTACACCTCCCTCTATATGGCTCTAACAGCCAGCTAGCCTACACCTCCCTCTATATGGCTCTAACAGTCAGCTAGCCTCCCTCTATATGGCTCTAACAGTCAGCTAGCCTACACCTCCCTCTATATGGCTCTAACAGCCAGCTAGCCTCCCTCTATATGGCTCTAACAGTCAGCTAGCCTACACCTCCCTCTATATGGCTCTAACAGTCAGCTAGCCTACACCTCCCTCTATATGGCTCTAACAGTCAGCTAGCCTACACCTCCCTCTATATGGCTCTAACAGCCAGCTAGCCTCCCGCTATATGGCTCTAACAGCCAGCTAGACTCCCTCTATATGGCTCTAACAGCCAGCTAGCCTTCCTCTATATGGCTCTAACAATCAGCTAGCCTACACCTCCCTCTATATGGCTCTAACAGTCAGCTAGCCTACACCTCCCTCTATATGGCTCTAACAGTCAGCTAGCCTACACCTCCCTCTATATGGCTCTAACAGCCAGCTAGCCTACACCTCCCTCTATATGACTCTAATAGTCAGCTAGCCTACACCTCCCTCTATATGGCTCTAACAGCCAGCTAGCCTACACCTCCCTCTATATGGCTCTAACAGTCAGCTAGCCTCCCTCTATATGGCTCTAACAGTCAGCTAGCCTACACCTCCCTCTATATGGCTCTAACAGCCAGCTAGCCTCCCTCTATATGGCTCTAACAGTCAGCTAGCCTACACCTCCCTCTATATGGCTCTAACAGTCAGCTAGCCTACACCTCCCTCTATATGGCTCTAACAGTCAGCTAGCCTACACCTCCCTCTATATGGCTCTAACAGCCAGCTAGCCTCCCGCTATATGGCTCTAACAGCCAGCTAGACTCCCTCTATATGGCTCTAACAGCCAGCTAGCCTTCCTCTATATGGCTCTAACAATCAGCTAGCCTACACCTCCCTCTATATGGCTCTAACAGCTAGCTAGCCTCCCTCTATATGGCTCTAACAGCCAGCTAGCCTACACCTCCCTCTATATGGCTCTAACAGTCAGCTAGCCTACACCTCCCTCTATATGGCTCTAACAGTCAGCTAGCCTCCCTCTATATGGCTCTAACAGTCAGCTAGCCTACACCTCCCTCTATATGGCTCTAACAGCCAGCTAGCCTCCCTCTATATGGCTCTAACAGTCAGCTAGCCTACACCTCCTCTATATGGCTCTAACAGTCAGCTAGCCTACACCTCCTCTATATGGCTCTAACAGTCAGCTAGCCTACACCTCCTCTATATGGCTCTAACAGCCAGCTAGCCTCCCGCTATATGGCTCTAACAGCCAGCTAGACTCCCTCTATATGGCTCTAACAGCCAGCTAGCCTTCCTCTATATGGCTCTAACAATCAGCTAGCCTACAACTCCCTCTATATGGCTCTAACAGTCAGCTAGCCTACACCTCCCTCTATATGGCTCTAACAGTCAGCTAGCCTACACCTCCCTCTATATGGCTCTAACAGCCAGCTAGCCTACACCTCCCTCTATATGACTCTAATAGTCAGCTAGCCTACACCTCCCTCTATATGGCTCTAACAGCCAGCTAGCCTACACCTCCCTCTATATGGCTCTAACAGTCAGCTAGCCTCCCTCTATATGGCTCTAACAGTCAGCTAGCCTACACCTCCCTCTATATGGCTCTAACAGCCAGCTAGCCTCCCTCTATATGGCTCTAACAGTCAGCTAGCCTACACCTCCCTCTATATGGCTCTAACAGTCAGCTAGCCTACACCTCCCTCTATATGGCTCTAACAGCCAGCTAGCCTCCCGCTATATGGCTCTAACAGCCAGCTAGACTCCCTCTATATGGCTCTAACAGCCAGCTAGCCTTCCTCTATATGGCTCTAACAATCAGCTAGCCTACACCTCCCTCTATATGGCTCTAACAGCTAGCTAGCCTCCCTCTATATGGCTCTAACAGCCAGCTAGCCTACACCTCCCTCTATATGGCTCTAACAGTCAGCTAGCCTACACCTCCCTCTATATGGCACTAACAGTCAGCTAGCCTACACCTCCCTCTATATGGCTCTAACAGTCATCTAGCCTACACCTCCCTCTATATGGCTCTAACAGTCAGCTAGCCTACACCTCCCTCTATATGGCATTAACAGCCAGCTAGCCTCCCTCTATATGGCTCTAACAGCCAGCTAGCCCACACCTCCCTCTATATGGCTCTAACAGCCAGCTAGCCTACACCTCCCTCTATATGGCTCTAACAGCCAGCTAGCCTCCCTCTATTTGGCTCTAACAGCCAGCTAGCCTACACCTCCCTCTATATGGCTCTAACAGTCAGCTAGCCCACACCTCCCTCTATATGGCTCTAACAGTCAGCTAGCCTACACCTCCCTCTATATGGCTCTAACATCCAGCTAGCCTCCCTCTATATGACTCTAACAGTCAGCTAGCCTACACATCCCTCTATATGACTCTAATAGTCAGCTAGCCTACACCTCCCTCTATATGGCTCTAACAGCCAGCTAGCCTACACCTCCCTCTATATGGCTCTAACAGTCAGCTAGCCTCCCTCTATATGGCTCTAACAGTCAGCTAGCCTACACCTCCCTCTATATGGCTCTAACAGCCAGCTAGCCTCCCTCTATATGGCTCTAAGAGTCAGCTAGCCTACACCTCCCTCTATATGGCTCTAACAGTCAGCTAGCCTACACCTCCCTCTATATGGCTCTAACAGTCAGCTAGCCTACACCTCCCTCTATATGGCTCTAACAGCCAGCTAGCCTCCCGCTATATGGCTCTAACAGCCAGCTAGCCTACACCTCCCTCTAAATAGCTCTAACAGCCAGCTAGCCTCCCTCTATATGGCTCTAACAGCCAGCTAGCCTTCTTCTATATGGCTCTAACAATCAGCTAGCCTACACCTCCCTCTATATGGCTCTAACAGCTAGCTAGCCTCCTCTATATGGCTCTAACAGCCAGCTAGCCTACACCTCCTCTATATGGCTCTAACAGTCAGCTAGCCTACACCTCCCTCTATATGGCACTAACAGTCAGCTAGCCTACACCTCCTCTATATGGCATTAACAGCCAGCTAGCCTCCTCTATATGGCTCTAACAGCCAGCTAGCCCACACCTCCCTCTATATGGCTCTAACAGCCAGCTAGCCTACACCTCCCTCTATATGGCATTAACAGCCAGCTAGCCTCCCTCTATATGGCTCTCACAGCCAGCTAGCCTACACCTCCCTCTATATGGCTCTAACAGTCAGCTAGCCTACACCTCCCTCTATATGACTCTAATAGTCAGCTAGCCTACACCTCCCTCTATATGGCTCTAACAGCCAGCTAGCCTACACCTCCCTCTATATGGCTCTAACAGTCAGCTAGCCTCCCTCTATATGGCTCTAACAGTCAGCTAGCCTCCCTCTATATGGCTCTAACAGTCAGCTAGCCTACACCTCCCTCTATATGGCTCTAACAGCCAGCTAGCCTCCCTCTATATGGCTCTAACAGTCAGCTAGCCTACACCTCCCTCTATATGGCTCTAACAGTCAGCTAGCCTACACCTCCCTCTATATGGCTCTAACAGTCAGCTAGCCTACACCTCCCTCTATATGGCTCTAACAGCCAGCTAGCCTCCCGCTATATGGCTCTAACAGCCAGCTAGCCTACACCTCCCTCTAAATAGCTCTAACAGCCAGCTAGCCTCCCTCTATATGGCTCTAACAGCCAGCTAGCCTTCCTCTATATGGCTCTAACAATCAGCTAGCCTACACCTCCCTCTATATGGCTCTAACAGCTAGCTAGCCTCCCTCTATATGGCTCTAACAGCCAGCTAGCCTACACCTCCCTCTATATGGCTCTAACAGTCAGCTAGCCTACACCTCCCTCTATATGGCTCTAACAGTCAGCTAGCCTACACCTTCCTCTATATGGCTCTAACAGTCAGCTAGCCTACACCTCCCTCTATATGGCTCTAACAGTCAGCTAGCCTACACCTCCCTCTATATGGCATTAACAGCCAGCTAGCCTCCCTCTATATGGCTCTAACAGCCAGCTAGCCCACACCTCCCTCTATATGGCTCTAACAGCCAGCTAGCCTACACCTCCCTCTATATGGCTCTAACAGTCAGCTAGCCTCCCTCTATATGGCTCTAACAGTCAGCTAGCCTACACCTCCCTCTATATGGCTCTAACAGCCAGCTAGCCTCCCTCTATATGGCTCTAAGAGTCAGCTAGCCTACACCTCCCTCTATATGGCTCTAACAGTCAGCTAGCCTACACCTCCCTCTATATGGCTCTAACAGTCAGCTAGCCTACACCTCCCTCTATATGGCTCTAACAGCCAGCTAGCCTCCCGCTATATGGCTCTAACAGCCAGCTAGCCTACACCTCCCTCTAAATAGCTCTAACAGCCAGCTAGCCTCCCTCTATATGGCTCTAACAGCCAGCTAGCCTTCTTCTATATGGCTCTAACAATCAGCTAGCCTACACCTCCCTCTATATGGCTCTAACAGCTAGCTAGCCTCCCTCTATATGGCTCTAACAGCCAGCTAGCCTACACCTCCCTCTATATGGCTCTAACAGTCAGCTAGCCTACACCTCCCTCTATATGGCACTAACAGTCAGCTAGCCTACACCTCCCTCTATATGGCATTAACAGCCAGCTAGCCTCCCTCTATATGGCTCTAACAGCCAGCTAGCCCACACCTCCCTCTATATGGCTCTAACAGCCAGCTAGCCTACACCTCCCTCTATATGGCATTAACAGCCAGCTAGCCTCCCTCTATATGGCTCTCACAGCCAGCTAGCCTACACCTCCCTCTATATGGCTCTAACAGTCAGCTAGCCTACACCTCCCTCTATATGACTCTAATAGTCAGCTAGCCTACACCTCCCTCTATATGGCTCTAACAGCCAGCTAGCCTACACCTCCCTCTATATGGCTCTAACAGTCAGCTAGCCTCCCTCTATATGGCTCTAACAGTCAGCTAGCCTCCCTCTATATGGCTCTAACAGTCAGCTAGCCTACACCTCCCTCTATATGGCTCTAACAGCCAGCTAGCCTCCCTCTATATGGCTGTAACAGTCAGCTAGCCTACACCTCCCTCTATATGGCTCTAACAGTCAGCTAGCCTACACCTCCCTCTATATGGCTCTAACAGTCAGCTAGCCTACACCTCCCTCTATATGGCTCTAACAGCCAGCTAGCCTCCCGCTATATGGCTCTAACAGCCAGCTAGCCTACACCTCCCTCTAAATAGCTCTAACAGCCAGCTAGCCTCCTCTATATGGCTCTAACAGCCAGCTAGCCTTCCTCTATATGGCTCTAACAATCAGCTAGCCTACACCTCCCTCTATATGGCTCTAACAGCTAGCTAGCCTCCCTCTATATGGCTCTAACAGCCAGCTAGCCTACACCTCCCTCTATATGGCTCTAACAGTCACCTAGCCTACACCTCCTCTATATGGCTCTAACAGTCAGCTAGCCTACACCTCCCTCTATATGGCTCTAACAGTCAGCTAGCCTACACCTCCCTCTATATGGCTCTAACAGTCAGCTAGCCTACACCTCCCTCTATATGGCATTAACAGCCAGCTAGCCTCCCTCTATATGGCTCTAACAGCCAGCTAGCCCACACCTCCCTCTATATGGCTCTAACAGCCAGCTAGCCTACACCTCCCTCTATATGGCTCTAACAGCCAGCTAGCCTCCCTCTATATGGCTCTAACAGCCAGCTAGCCTCCCTCTATATGGCTCTAACAGCCAGCTAGCCTACACCTCCCTCTATATGGCTCTAACAGTCAGCTAGCCCACACCTCCCTCTATATGGCTCTAACAGTCAGCTAGCCTACACCTCCCTCTATATGGCTCTAACAGCCAGCTAGCCCACACCTCCCTCTATATGGCTCTAACAGCCAGCTAGCCTACACCTCCCTCTATATGGCTCTAACAGTCAGCTGGCCTACACCTCCCTCTATATGGCTCTAACAGTCAGCTAGCCTACACTTCCCTCTATATGGCTCTAACAGTCAGCTAGCCTACACCTCCCTCTATATGGCTCTAACAGTCAGCTAGCCTCCCTCTATATGACTCTAACAGTCAGCTAGCCTACACCTCCCTCTATGTGGCTCTAACAGTCAGCTAGCCTGCACCTCCCTCTATGTGGCATGTCATCCAACTAGCCTACACCTCCCTCTATATGGCTCTAACAGTCAGCTAGCCTCCCTCTATATGACTCTAACAGTCAGCTAGCCTACACCTCCCTCTATATGGCTCTAACAGTCAGCTAGCCTCCCTCTATATGACTCTAACAGTCAGCTAGCCTACACCTCCCTCTATATGGCTCTAACAGTCAGCTAGCCTACACCTCCCTCTATATGGCTCTAACAGTCAGCTAGCCTACACCTCCCTCTATATGGCTCTAACAGTCAGCTAGCCTACACCTCCCTCTATATGGCTCTAACAGTCAGCTAGCCTACACCTCCCTCTATATGGCTCTAACAGTCAGCTAGCTTACACCTCCCTCTATATGGCTCTAACAGCCAGCTAGCCTCCCTCTATATGGCTCTGACAGTCAGCTAGCCTACACCTCCCTCTATATGGCTCTAACAGTCAGCTAGCCTACACCTCCCTCTATATGGCTCTAACAGCCAGCTAGCCTCCCTCTATATGGCTCTAACAGTCAGCTAGCCCACACCTCCCTCTATATGGCTCTAACAGCCAGCTAGCCCACACCTCCCTCTATATGGCTCTAACAGTCAGCTAGCCTACACCTCCCTCTATATGGCTCTAACAGTCAGCTAGCCTCCCTCTATATGACTCTAACAGTCAGCTAGCCTACACCTCCCTCTATATGGCTCTAACAGTCAGCTAGCCTACACCTCCCTCTATATGGCTCTAACAGTCAGCTAGCCTCCCTCTATATGACTCTAACAGCCAGCTAGCCTACACCTCCCTCTATGTGGCTCTAACAGTCAGCTAGCCTACACCTCCCTCTATGTGGCATGTCATCCAGCTAGCCTACACCTCCCTCTATATGACTCTAACAGTCAGCTAGCCTACACCTCCCTCTATATGGCTCTAACAGTCAGCTAGCCTACACCTCCCTCTATATGGCTCTAACAGTCAGCTAGCCTACACCTCCCTCTATATGGCTCTAACAGTCAGCTAGCCTACACCTCCCTCTATATGGCTCTAACAGTCAGCTAGCCTACACCTCCCTCTATATGGCTCTAACAGTCAGCTAGCCTACACCTCCCTCTATATGGCTCTAACAGTCAGCTAGCCTACACCTCCCTCTATATGGCTCTAACAGTCAGCTAGCCTCCCTCTATATGGCTCTGACAGTCAGCTAGCCTACACCTCCCTCTATATGGCTCTAACAGTCAGCTAGCCTACACCTCCCTCTATGTGGCTCTAACAGTCAGCCAGCCTACACCTCCCTCTATATGGCTCTAACAGTCAGCTAGCCTACACCTCCCTCTATATGGCTCTAACAGTCAGCTAGCCTACACCTCCCTCTATATGGCTCTAACAGTCAGCTAGCCTACACCTCCCTCTATATGGCTCTAACAGTCAGCTAGCCTACACCTCCCTCTATATGGCTCTAACAGCCAGCTAGCCTCCCTCTATATGGCTCTAACAGTCAGCTAGCCCACACCTCCCTCTATATGGCTCTAACAGCCAGCTAGCCCACACCTCCCTCTATATGGCTCTAACAGTCAGCTAGCCTACACCTCCCTCTATATGGCTCTAACAGCCAGCTAGCCTACACCTCCCTCTATATGGCTCTAACAGCCAGCTAGCCTACACCTCCCTCTATATGGCTCTAACAGCCAGCTAGCCTACACTTCCCTCTATATGGCTCTAACAGCCAGCTAGCCTCCCTCTATATGGCTCTAACAGCCAGCTAGCCTACACCTCCCTCTATATGGCTCTAACAGCAAGCTAGCCTTCACCTCCCTCTATATGGCTCTAACAGCCAGCTAGCCTACACCTTCCTCTATATGGCTCTAACAGCCAGCTAGTCTCCTTCTATATGGCTCTAACAGCCAGCTAGCCTACACCTCCCTCTATATGGCTCTAACAGTCAGCTAGCCTACACCTCCCTCTATATGGCTCTAACAGTCAGCTAGCCTACACCTCCCTCTATATGGCTCTAACAGTCAGCTAGCCTACACCTCCCTCTATATGGCTCTAACAGCCAGCTAGCCTCCCTCTATATGGCTCTAACAGTCAGCTAGCCCACACCTCCCTCTATATGGCTCTAACAGCCAGCTAGCCTACACCTCCCTCTATATGGCTCTAACAGTCAGCTAGCCCACACCTCCCTCTATATGGCTCTAACAGTCAGCTAGCCTACACCTCCCTCTATATGGCTCTAACAGCCAGCTAGCCTACACCTCCCTCTATATGGCTCTAACAGCCAGCTAGCCTCCCTCTATATGGCTCTAACAGCCAGCTAGCCTACACTTCCCTCTATATGGCTCTAACAGCCAGCTAGCCTCCCTCTATATGGCTCTAACAGCCAGCTAGCCTACACCTCCCTCTATATGGCTCTAACAGCAAGCTAGCCTACACCTCCCTCTATATGGCTCTAACAGCCAGCTAGTCTCCCTCTATATGGCTCTAACAGCCAGCTAGTCTACACCTCCCTCTATATGGCTCTAACAGCCAGCTAGCCTACACCTCCCTCTATATGGCTCTAACAGCCAGCTAGCCTACACCTCCCTCTATATGGCTCTAACAGCAAGCTAGCCTACACCTCCCTCTATATGGCTCTAACAGCCAGCTAGCCTACACCTCCCTCTATATGGCTCTAACAGCCACCTAGCCTCCCTCTATATGGCTTGCCATCCAGCTAGCGTACACCTCCCTCTATATGGCTCTAACAGCCAGCTAGCCTACACCTCCCTCTATATGGCTCTAACAGCCAGCTAGCCTACACCTCCCTCTATATGGCTCTAACAGCCAGCTAGCCTACACCACCCTCTATATGGCTCTAACAGTCAGCTAGCCTACACCTCCCTCTATATGGCTCTAACAGTCAGCTAGCCTACACCTCCCTCTATATGGCTCTAAAAGTCAGCTAGCCTCCCTCTATATGACTCTAACAGTCAGCTAGCCTACACCTCCCTCTATATGACTCTAATAGTCAGCTAGCCTACAACTCCCTCTATGTGGCTCTAACAGTCAGCTAGCCTCCCTCTATATGACTCTAATAGTCAGGTAGCCTACAACTCCCTCTATGTGGCTCTAACAGTCAGCTAGCCTACACCGCCCTCTATGTGGCTCTAACAGTCAGCTAGCCTACACCTCCCTCTATGTGGCTCTAACAGTCAGCTAGCCTACACCTCCCTCTATGTGGCTCTAACAGTCAGCTAGCCTATACCTCCCTCTATGTGGCATGTCATCCAGCTAGCCTACACCTCCCTCTATATGACTCTAACAGTCAGCTAGCCTACACCTCCCTCTATGTGGCTCTAACAGCCAGCTAGCCTCCCTCTATATGGCTCTAACAGCCAGCTAGCCTACACCTCCCTCTATATGGCTCTAACAGCCAGCTAGCCTACACCTCCCTCTATATGGCTCTAACAGCAAGCTAGCCTACACCTCCCTCTATATGGCTCTAACAGCCAGCTAGCCTACACCTCCCTCTATATGGCTCTAACAGCCACCTAGCCTCCCTCTATATGGCTTGCCATCCAGCTAGCGTACACCTCCCTCTATATGGCTCTAACAGCCAGCTAGCCTACACCTCCCTCTATATGGCTCTAACAGCCAGCTAGCCTACACCTCCCTCTATATGGCTCTAACAGCCAGCTAGCCTACACCACCCTCTATATGGCTCTAACAGTCAGCTAGCCTACACCTCCCTCTATATGGCTCTAACAGTCAGCTAGCCTACACCTCCCTCTATATGGCTCTAAAAGTCAGCTAGCCTCCCTCTATATGACTCTAACAGTCAGCTAGCCTACACCTCCCTCTATATGACTCTAATAGTCAGCTAGCCTACAACTCCCTCTATGTGGCTCTAACAGTCAGCTAGCCTCCCTCTATATGACTCTAATAGTCAGGTAGCCTACAACTCCCTCTATGTGGCTCTAACAGTCAGCTAGCCTACACCGCCCTCTATGTGGCTCTAACAGTCAGCTAGCCTACACCTCCCTCTATGTGGCTCTAACAGTCAGCTAGCCTACACCTCCCTCTATGTGGCTCTAACAGTCAGCTAGCCTATACCTCCCTCTATGTGGCATGTCATCCAGCTAGCCTACACCTCCCTCTATATGACTCTAACAGTCAGCTAGCCTACACCTCCCTCTATGTGGCTCTAACAGCCAGCTAGCCTCCCTCTATATGGCTCTAACAGCCAGCTAGCCTACACCTCCCTCTATATGGCTCTAACAGCCAGCTAGCCTACACCTCCCTCTATATGGCTCTAACAGCAAGCTAGCCCACACCTCCCTCTATATGGCTCTAACAGCCAGCTAGCCTACACCTCCCTCTATATGGCTCTAACAGTCAGCTAGCCTCCCTCTATATGGCTCTAACAGTCAGCTAGCCTACACCACCCTTTATATGGCTCTAACAGCCAGCTAGCCTCCCTCTATATGGCTCTAACAGCCAGCTAGCCTCCCTCTATATGGCTCTAACAGCCAGCTAGCCTCCCTCTATATGGCTTGCCATCCAGCTAGCCTACACCTCCCTCTATATGGCTCTAACAGTCAGCTAGCCTACACCTCCCTCTATATGGCTCTAACAGTCAGCTAGCCTCCCTCTATATGACTCTAACAGTCAGCTAGCCTACACCTCCGTCTATATGACTCTAATAGTCAGCTAGCCTACAACTCCCTCTATGTGGCTCTAACAGTCAGCTAGCCTACACCGCCCTCTATGTGGCTCTAACAGTCAGCTAGCCTACACCTCCCTCTATGTGGCTCTAACAGTCAGCTAGCCTACACCTCCCTCTATGTGGCATGTCATCCAGCTAGCCTACACCTCCCTCTATATGGCTCTAACAGTCAGCTAGCCTACACCTCCCTCTATGTGGCTCTAACAGTCAGCTAGCCTCCCTCTATATGACTCTAACAGTCAGCTAGCCTACACCTCCGTCTATATGACTCTAATAGTCAGCTAGCCTACAACTCCCTCTATGTGGCTCTAACAGTCAGCTAGCCTACACCGCCCTCTATGTGGCTCTGACAGTCAGCTAGCCTACACCTCCCTCTATGTGGCTCTAACAGTCAGCTAGCCTACACCTCCCTCTATGTGGCTCTAACAGTCAGCTAGCCTACACCTCCCTCTATGTGGCATGTCATCCAGCTAGCCTACACCTCCCTCTATATGGCTCTAACAGTCAGCTAGCCTACACCTCCCTCTATGTGGCTCTAACAGCCAGCTAGCCTCCCTCTATATGGCTCTAACAGCCAGCTAGCCTACACCTCCCTCTATATGGCTCTAACAGCAAGCTAGCCCACACATCCCTCTATATGGCTCTAACATCCAGCTAGCCTACACCTCCCTCTATATGGCTCTAACAGTCAGCTAGCCTCCCTCTATATGGCTCTAACAGTCAGCTAGCCTACACCACCCTTTATATGGCTTTAACAGCCAGCTAGCCTCCCTCTATATGGCTCTAACAGTCAGCTAGCCTCCCTCTATATGGCTCTAACAGCCAGCTAGCCTCCCTCTATATGGCTCTAACAGCCAGCTAGCCTCCCTCTATATGGCTTGCCATCCAGCTAGCCTACACCTCCCTCTATATGGCTCTAACAGCAAGCTAGCCCACACCTCCCTCTATATGGCTCTAACATCCAGCTAGCCTACACCTCCCTCTATATGGCTCTAACAGTCAGCTAGCCTCCCTCTATATGGCTCTAACAGTCAGCTAGCCTACACCACCCTTTATATGGCTTTAACAGCCAGCTAGCCTCCCTCTATATGGCTCTAACATTCAGCTAGCCTCCCTCTATATGGCTCTAACAGCCAGCTAGCCTCCCTCTATATGGCTCTAACAGCCAGCTAGCCTCCCTCTATATGGCTTGCCATCCAGCTAGCCTACACCTCCCTCTATATGGCTCTAACAGCCAGCTAGCCTACACCTCCCTCTATATGGCTCTAACAGCCAACTAGCCTACACCTCCCTCTATATGGCTCTAACAGTCAGCTAGCCTACACCTCCCTCTATATGGCTCTAACAGCCAGCTAGCCTACACCTCCCTCTATATGGCTCTAACAGTCAGCTAGCCTACACCTCCCTCTATATGGCTCTAACAGTCAGCTAGCCTACACCTCCCTCTATATGACTCTAACAGTCAGCTAGCCTACACCTCCCTCTATGTGGCTCTAACAGCCAGCTAGCCTCCCTCTATATGGCTCTAACAGCCAGCTAGCCTACACCTCCCTCTATATGGCTCTAACAGCAAGCTAGCCCACACCTCCCTCTATATGGCTCTAACAGCCAGCTAGCCTACACCTCCCTCTATATGGCTCTAACAGCCAGCTAGCCTCCCTCTATATGGCTCTAACAGCCAGCTAGCCTACACCTCCCTCTATATGGCTCTAACAGTCAGCTAGCCTCCCTCTATATGGCTCTAACAGCCAGCTAGCCTACACCTCCCTCTATATGGCTCTAACAGCCAACTAGCCTACACCTCCCTCTATATGGCTCTAACAGTCAGCTAGCCTACACCTCCCTCTATATGGCTCTAACAGCCAGCTAGCCTACACCTCCCTCTATATGGCTCTAACAGTCAGCTAGCCTACACCTCCCTCTATATGGCTCTAACAGTCAGCTAGCCTACACCTCCCTCTATATGGCTCTAACAGTCAGCTAGCCTACAACTCCCTCTATGTGGCTCTAACAGTCAGCTAGCCTACACCGCCCTCTATGTGGCTCTAACAGTCAGCTAGCCTACACCTCCCTCTATGTGGCTCTAACAGTCAGCTAGCCTACACCTCCCTCTATGTGGCTCTAACAGTCAGCTAGCCTACACCTCCCTCTATGTGGCATGTCATCCAGCTAGCCTACACCTCCCTCTATATGACTCTAACAGTCAGCTAGCCTACACCTCCCTCTATGTGGCTCTAACAGCCAGCTAGCCTCCCTCTATATGGCTCTAACAGCCAGCTAGCCTACACCTCCCTCTATATGGCTCTAACAGTCAGCTAGCCTACACCTCCCTCTATATGGCTCTAACAGCAAGCTAGCCCACACCTCCCTCTATATGGCTCTAACAGCCAGCTAGCCTACACCTCCCTCTATATGGCTCTAACAGCCAGCTAGCCTCCCTCTATATGGCTCTAACAGCCAGCTAGCCTACACCTCCCTCTATATGGCTCTAACAGTCAGCTAGCCTCCCTCTATATGGCTCTAACAGTCAGCTAGCCTACACCACCCTTTATATGGCTCTAACAGCCAGCTAGCCTCCCTCTATATGGCTCTAACAGTCAGCTAGCCTCCCTCTATATGGCTCTAACAGTCAGCTAGCCTCCCTCTATATGGCTCTAACAGTCAGCTAGCCTACACCACCCTTTATATGGCTCTAACAGCCAGCTAGCCTCCCTCTATATGGCTCTAACAGTCAGCTAGCCTCCCTCTATATGGCTCTAACAGCCAGCTAGCCTCCCTCTATATGGCTCTAACAGCCAGCTAGCCTCCCTCTATATGGCTCTAACAGTCGGCTAGCCTACACCTCCCTCTATATGGCTTGCCATCCAGCTAGCCTACACCTCCCTCTATATGGCTCTAACAGCCAGCTAGCCTACACCTCCCTCTATATGGCTCTAACAGTCAGCTAGCCTACACCTCCCTCTATATGGCTCTAACAGTCAGCTAGCCTACACCTCCCTCTATATGGCTCTAACAGCCAGCTAGCCTACACCTCCCTCTATATGGCTCTAACAGCCAGCTAGCCTACACCTCCTCTGTTTATATGGCTCTAACAGCCAGCTAGCCTACACCTCCCTCTATATGGCTCTAACAGCCAGCTAGCCTCCCTCTATATGGCTCTAACAGCCAGCTAGCCTCCCTCTATATGGCTCTAACAGCCAGCTAGCCTACACCACCCTTTATATGGCTCTAACAGCCAGCTAGCCTCCCTCTATATGGCTCTAACAGTCAGCTAGCCTCCCTCTATATGGCTCTAACAGCCAGCTAGCCTCCCTCTATATGGCTCTAACAGCCAGCTAGCCTCCCTCTATATGGCTCTAACAGTCAGCTAGCTTACACCTCCCTCTATATGTATCTAACAGCCAGCTAGCCTACACCTCCCTCTATATGGCTCTAACAGTCAGCTAGCCTACACCTCCCTCTATATGGCTCTAACAGCCAGCTAGCCTACACCTCCCTCTATATGGCTCTAACAGCCAGCTAGCCTACACCTCCCTCTATATGGCTCTAACAGCCAGCTAGCCTACACCTCCCTCTATATGGCATGCCATCCAGCTAGCCACATTCCAATCATTCAAACAAACAGCTCTCTTTCTTTCCTTACATACCTGCACCTGCGCTGAGGATAGAATGTCCTTAAAACTCAACTCAACGCTCTGCCTTCAGATGCTCCTTGTATTGTGTGCCTGATGTGCTGTCACTAACAGAATGATAATACTGTCCTCTATGATGCCTGGTCTCTTCTCCCAGCGTTCCACACGCCACCCTATCCCCTCTAACAGAATGACAATACTGTCATCTATCCCCTCTACAGAGTGGTAGTAGTGCACTAGATCGGTAATAGCGTTGCCATTTGGGATTCAGCCTTTCTCTCTGCCTCTGTGTGTCTCCCCCTCCCTGATTACCAAACACCCCCCCCCATCACCCAGGGACCAGACGGCAGGGTCAACCACGACACTGTAGGATCATTAAACATGGATTCCTGTGATTCGTGGAGAGTTATGAGAAGGTGGGTAACAGTAGTAGCCAATCAAAGTGCCAGGTGAGAGGGATGGGGTGGTAGTATCTACTGTTACTCTGTTTATAGAGGTGAGAGGGATGGGGTGGTAGTATCTACTGTTACTCTGTTTATAGAGGTGAGAGGGATGGGGTGGTAGTATCTACTGTTACTCTGTTTATAGAGGTGAGAGGGATGGGGTGGTGGTATCTACTGTTACTCTGTTTATAGAGGTGAGAGGGATGGGGTGGTGGTATCTACTGTTACTCTGTTTATAGAGGTGAGAGGGATGGGGTGGTAGTATCTACTGTTACTCTGTTTATAGAGGTTAGAGGGATGGGGTGGTAGTATCTACTGTTACTCTGTTTATAGAGGTGAGAGGGATGGGGTGGTGGTAGTATATACTGTTACTCTGTTTATAGAGGTGAGAGGGATGGGGTTGTAGTATCTACTGTTACTCTGTTTATAGAGGTGAGAGGGATGGGGTGGTGGTAGTATCTACTGTTACTCTGTTTATAGAGGTGAGAGGGATGGGGTGGTAGTATCTACTGTTACTCTGTTTATAGAGGTGAGAGGGATGGGGTGGTGGTGGTATCTACTGTTACTCTGTTTATAGAGGTGAGAGGGATGGGGTGGTGGTATCTACTGTTACTCTGTTTATAGGGGTGAGAGGGATGGGGTGGTGGTAGTATCTACTGTTACTCTGTTTATAGAGGTGAGAGGGATGGGGTGGTAGTACAGACTTTAGGGGATCATGTTCTGTCTGTTGGAGGATAAAGGAGGCTGTTGAGGGTAACACGCCTGGCACCTGTTAACTAAACTAACGGTGCTCTCATCTAGTCCCTCCAGCATAACTGACTTACCTGCCTTACCTGCCTTACCTGCCTTATCTGCCATACCTGCCTTACCTGCCTTATCTGCCATACCTGCCTTATCTGCAATACCTGCCTTACCTGCCATACCTGCCTTACCTGCCATACCTGCCTTACCTGCCATACCTGCCATACCTGCCATACCTGCCTTATCTGCCATACCTGCCTTATCTGCCATACCTGCCATACCTGCCTTATCTGCCATACCTGCCTTATCTGCCATACCTGCCTTACCTGCCTACCTGCCATACCTGCCATACCTGCCTTATCTGCCATATCTGCCATACCTGCCATACCTGCCTTATCTGCCATACCTGCCTTATCTGCCATACCTGCCTTACCTGCCATACCTGCCTTACCTGCCATACCTGCCTTATCTGCCATACCTGCCTTATCTGCCATACCTGCCATACCTGCCTTACCTTTCTTATCTGCCTTACCTTTCTTACCTGCCTTACCTTTCTTACCTGCCTACCTGCCTTACCTTTCTGACCAGCCTTACCTGGTCATTCTCAAGACCATTAGGAGACTATGAGCAAGCTAGCATAGCTCAGAAATAATTTTCACCAGACAAATTAATTAGTTTTTTTTATGTTCTTGTTTCTAAAACATCTTTATTTATTGTTACACTTTATTGTTACATTTTTATATGTTTGATATTTAAATTGATGTCAATATGTCTGTCGGTACCCCAGCCAGCATTCTACCCCAGCCAGCATTGAGTCCTGATGACCTTTAATCCTCATCCATACTGCAGTCCACCGACAGTGAGTAGTGAACGTGTGGATACCTGTGTCGTACGCACACCAGAGACGAGTTCAGCAGGAACGTTCACGTAGAAATATGCTCTGTAGAACAAACATGTCGGTTCTGTTCGTGGCATTTCTATCTGCAACGTTCAACAACTGAACCGTGGCCCGGTTATGAAACTGAAGAAAAATTATCTTAGAATTTTATATGTTTGTATATGTTTCCTCAAAATGCAGGACAGAAACGGCCTTTAAGTGTGAACGACCTATCATGTAATAAAATCCTTACATTGTGTCAAAATAAAAACACAAAACAAAAACCTTACTCGGCTCCGGCTGTTGTAAGTCATACACCAAAGATCATTAGATAGATGAGATCAGAGAAGCCGTATATGACGCAAGATGGAACACCACCGATACAAGTCAAGTGTCATAAAATCTGTTTTTTCTCTGCATCACCGACCGTCGACTCAAAACACTCCTCTCTGGCTGTTGTTGAAGAAACTTATCAAATACTTTTAGTCCTTTAGAGGGGGGGGGGGTGGTATTTTTCTTCTTGTAACATGTCATTATACTTCATAACTTGACATAATAAATAGGGTCTTGACTTTGGTCCTCAGAAAGGGGACACAGGGTATGGGGAGTAGAAGGGTATGAGGGTGTAGGAGGCCAGGGAATGTGTGGGGGGAGTAGAAGGGTATGAGGGTGTAGGAGGCCAGGGAATGTGGGGGGGGGTGTAGGAGGCCAGGGAATGTGGGGGGGAGAGGGTATGAGGGTGTAGGAGGCCAGGGAATGTGGGGGGGGAGTAGAAGGGTATGAGGGTGTAGGAGGCCAGGGAATGTGGGGGGGGAGTAGAAGGGTATGAGGGTGTAGGAGGCCAGGGAATGTGGGGGGGGAGGGTAGAAGGGTGTAGGAGGCCAGGGAATGTGGGGGAGGGGGCAGGGGAGTAGGAGGGTAGAAGGGTGTAGGAGGCCATGGGAGTAGGGGGCCAGGGGAGGAGGAGGAAGGGGACATAAGGGGGGTGGGGTGGGGGGTATTCTCAGTCCTCAGAGGTGACATCAATGTCCTCTGAGCTGCCCTGCTTGGTGGCAAGCCTCCATCTGTTGATGTGGTGGTTTCCTTTCTTCTTCTGATGACAGTCAGGCCCCTCCTCCTCCAGCTTCTGTCTCTTGTATTTAGTCCTCCTGTTCTGGAACCACACCTTCACCTGGGGAGGAAGACAGGGACATTAAAGACATCTATATTCTGGACCACACCTTCACCTGGGGAGGAAGACAGGGACATTAGAGACATCTATATTCTGGACCACACCTTCACCTGGGGAGGAAGACAGGGACATTAGAGACATCTATATTCTGGACCACACCTTCACCTGGGGAGGAAGACAGGGACATTAAAGACATCTATATTCTGGACCACACCTTCACCTGGGGAGGAAAACAGGGACATTAAAGACATCTATATTCTGGACCACACCTTCACCTGGGGAGGAAGACAGGGACATTAGAGACATCTATATTCTGGACCACACCTTCACCTGGGGAGGAAGACAGGGACATTAGAGACCTCTAATTAAGGACATATATTTCATTTTATTGGCTCCTCTATTCTGGGAAGATCCTCTCAGCATACTCCTCTCAGTCCTCTCAGTCCTCTCTCCTCTCAGTCCTCTCTCCTCTCAGTCCTCTCTCCTCTCAGCATCCTCCTGTCAGTCCTCTCAGTCCTCTCAGTCCTCTCTCCTCTCAGTCCTCTCAGTCCTCTCAGTCCTCTCTCCTCCTCTCAGTCCTCTCTCCTCTCAGTCTTCTCTCCTCTCAGCATCCTCCTGTCAGTCCTCTCTCCTGTCAGTCCTCTCTCCTCTCAGTCCTCTCTCCTCTCAGTCCTCTCTCCTCTCAGCATCCTCCTGTCAGTCCTCTCTCCTCTCAGTCCTCTCTCCTCTCAGCATCCTCCTCTCAGTCCTCTCTCCTCTCAGCATCCTCCTCTCAGTCCTCTCTCCTCTCAGCATCCTCCTGTCAGTCCTCTCTCCTCTCAGTCCTCTCTCCTCTCAGCATCCTCCTGTCAGTCCTCTCTCCTCTCAGTCCTCTCTCCTCTCAGCATCCTCCTCTCAGTCCTCTCTCCTCTCAGTCCTCTCAGTCCTCTCTCCTCTCAGTCCTCTCAGTCCTCTCAGTCCTCTCAGTCCTCTCTCCTCTCAGTCCTCTCTCCTCTCAGTCCTCTCAGCATCCTCCTCTGTCCTCTCAGTCCTCTCTCCTCTTCAACTTCTCAACAACAACAACCAAAACCATCAGAGGGGAACTCTGTCTTTCTCTCCGTGGATGCTATGTTTCACTATTGTTTTGGCCCGAAATTTACCCCACAAAATATGCATTTAGTGCGTTAAACAGCCATATCATGATCGTTGCAAGTACAATCTTCATAAATAGCTACTATTTGCAAAAAAAAATAGCGCTAGAAAAGAAAACAAAACTGGTTGAATAGCTACACTCAACATCAAAAACTGTTCGCTGCATATTATAATTTACATATCAACACCAAGGTGCCCAAGTTAATTGATTTAACGATGTTTGGTCATGATGTCATTCTTAATGTATTAGTTGTCGTTATAAGCAACTTTCAAGGCTGCCAAGGAGAGGGTAAGGGTAACCTATTGTAATTAATTAGAGTCCTAATGATGCTGGTGGCGATTCGTTTCACGGTGATATCCTCTGGAAGTTAGGTCGCCGGCAGTCAGACGATACCTTACCATTATTGAAGAGAAATTATAAAGATTTTTTTCCCCGCGATTATTTGCATTCAACAACCAGCGCCTATTTCATTTCAACAACATTATGTCATAGAGGCCTTCTTTTTTTAATAGTATATAGGCCTTTTTTTATAGTAGGTACATAGATTGTTTTTAATAATAAATTATATCCTGGAAAAACTAGCGAGAATAATGCAGGAGAGTATTTGTATTTATTATGGATCCCCATTAGCGCTACTCTTCATGGGCAGTGAAAGAGTTTGTATCAAAATGTCGAGTTATTCATTTGGATTTGACTAAAATATGTGTCATTATTTCACTGTAGGCTACGTTATGTTGGCGCTTTATGTTCTGCCTAAAGAATATCGTATTTTTTTGTTCATCAGGCTAGATCAACTATTTTTCCAATAAGAACGTATTGGAAATGGAGCTCACATTACCTGTTTTTAACTGATTATTAGATGACTCAGTGAACTTGACAATACATTTCCACAATCGCCTAGTCAGATGTTTTCTTATCGTAGGCCTTTCGCTAACAGGTCATTCCAGCGTAAAAATGTGTCGATATTGGTTCTGTGTGAACTATAGTCCTAATTATACCTGCAGGAAAGAGCGAAAGTTTTCCAGACATACTAATGGTTAGCCTAATAGCCTAATACAGTTTTTATACAACGTCAATAATAATTACAATTGAATATTAATGATAATAATAATGACATTTTAGTTGCAATAATATTTTAAATCATGTGTATGGATCCGGTTTAAAATGTTTATTTCACGGAGTATAACGGAATAACGATCCGTCCATCGAACTAATACATAATACACTGAAATTGTTTTATTTACTAATAACAACTAAATATGAATAATTTGCTGATTTTATATGCTTGTTATTAAGACTTATTACAAACTTGTATTAAAAAATATATGTATGTTGTTGAAGATATTTTATTTCGATGAAGAAGCAGGCTTCATAACCCTCAATTTATCAACGCAGTTTGCAGAATGCGTTTGGGCTGTATTACTGATGATTTATATATTCCCGAACTGTGTTCAATACAATTCAATACTGGGTAGAGACCTCACCTGTGTTTCAGACAGACTCAGACTGTTGGCCAGCTGTTTCCTCTCCGCTCCTACTACGTAATGATTCTTCTCGAACGCCCGTTCAAGCCGCAGGAGCTGCGACGGGGAGAAGGCGGTGCGGATCCGCTTGGGTTTCCGGGCGAACGGGCCGTGAAGGAGCATGCTATCTTGGGAAACATCATTTCCTGGGGGCAGAGAGAGGGAGAGGGAAGGAGAGGGAAATCACAGTGGGATTTAGATCGAAGCAATGAACACACTGAGCAACACGAGGCGCGTTTTGATGTGCAGTGAGGTGGAAGAGAACAGCACACGCCCTGTTGGTTTCAAAGGCGAGTTTATAAACTCTTGGTGTAGTTTGAAGTATAGTCTATTCGGCGTTGTAATGTCTATACAGCGTCAATGTAGGCCTCAATTTAAACAGTAGACCTAGATGTTATAGCCTTAATTGTTGCGATATAAAATCTAGGTCTACTGATTAAATGGAGGCCTACATTGGCGCTGTATAGACATATATATGAGTCAGTGTTTAACTCATCAACGACGTCATGTGCCTCCTTTAAATTGAGAACACTATGAAACCTGTGTTCAAAAATTGAGAATACTTGATCGTGTCCAAATAGCCTATATTGTATAGCAGACCTATTAAATGAAGTCACACAGGAACATTAGGGAGAGTTAGCCTAAATATAACCTCTCGTAAAATGTTAGATTCATCGACTGTAGTGCATATAGGTCCCTGTGTGTATTAAAAAAAAGCGGTTTGAGACAAAAACATTTACAAGTGATGTGAGACATATAAATTGGCAGTAAAAAGTTGGCATAAAAATACCAAATTTGAGAGAACATTTGGGAATAAAATCGTTGTGCACGATCGGCCCACTCACTCAGATAGTGGTTTCGTGTGATTAGGAATAAATTCACAGTGGGAGTAACCGCGTGACAAAGACAATATTTCCTTTGGCTGTGGCCCGATGTGTGGGGGAACCAGCCATGGTGCCGTGGGAAAATAGACTGGTTAGCTATGCACTCCGTTAACCTGGACTTCAGATGCACTCCGTTAACCTGGACTTTAGATGCACTCCGTTAACCTGGACTTCAGATGCACTCCGTTAACCTGGACTTTAGATGCACTCCGTTAACCTGGACTTCAGATCTAAAGGAAAACAGATTCCTACATATTTTATCATCTGTATAATTGACTTCATACCTTTATTATAACAGGTGATATAACATGTTAGCTTGCTGTGCTATATATTTAGTTTACCTTTATTATAACAGGTGATATAACATGTTAGCTTGCTGTGCTATATATTTAGTTTACCTTTATTATAACAGGTGATATAACATGTTAGCTTGCTGTGCTATATATTTAGTTTACCTTTATTATAACAGGTGATATAACATGTTAGCCTGCTGTGCTATATATTTAGTTTACCTTTATTATAACAGGTGATATAACATGTTAGCTTGCTGTGCTATATATTTAGTTTACCGTTATTATAACAGGGAGTGGCACTGAGACAAAGGTCTGTTTCACAAGGAAACCCTGCACGCACACAATTCACAAAATAAATTACAATACAAATATACACAAATCAGCAATATGTCCTCAATGAAACAATTGCAGCTGCCGGAGAGGCACCCGGAAGTGATAGGGAAGATGGGATGCATAGAAACTATAAGCTGATTTACCTACTAACTTTGTAGAGACCGAAGGAATTTGTTCACTGATATGAAAATTATAATGCAGATGGATATTTTAGCATGCAATAGCATGAGCTATCTTATCAATGTTGAAGAATTTTGGTGTGCATTTCTGGTTTGGCGAATTTTAGTGTGCGTTTCTGGTTTGGTGAATTTTAGTGTGCATTCATTCTGGTTTGGTGAATTTTAGTGTGCATTCATTCTGGTTTGGTGAATTTTAGTGTGCGTTTCTGGTTTGGTGAATTTTAGTGTGCATTCATTCTGGTTTGGTGAATTTTAGTGTGCATTCATTCTGGTTTGGTGAATTTTAGTGTGCATTCTCCTCAACTTAATGTTGTTGTTGTTTATTTCGTTTTTTTATCGACATGTCTTCACCTCATGGGAAAAGTAAAACATGTGCTACTCTGCGTTGAGATGTTTGGTTTTCACAACTCATTGACGTTTTCCTTTTTACCAAAGCGTGTTGTAGATAAGTGCACTCTATCTCACATCCACTATAGCTACTTATTTCCAGGGGTGGAAAAATACCCAATTGTCCCACTTGAGTAAAAAGTGAAAAATACCTTAATAGAAATAGACTACAGTAAAAGAGAAAGTCACTCAGTAAAATACTACTTGATTTAAGATCTAAAAGTACTTTGTTTTAAATATACTTAAGTATCTAAAGTAAATGTAATTGCTAAAATATACTTAAGTATCAAAAGTATAAAAGTATAAATAAGTATACATCATTTAAAAATCCATATATTAAGTAAACCAGATGCCACCATTTCCTTGTTTTGTTTTAATTTACGGATAGCCAGAGGTCACGCTCCAATATTCTGGCATCACCTACTCCGCCAGATCAGAGGCAGTGGGACCCGAGATGTTCTCTTGATAACTGCGTGAATTTGACCATTGTCCTGTACTGCTAAACATTTAAAATGTAACGAGTACTTTTGGGTGTCAGGGAAATGTAAAAAAGTTGTTTTTTAAATGACAATTTTCTTTATGACTGTAATAAAGCAAAAGTTGTCCACATATAAATTGTAAAGTGAAGTACAGACACCAACAACAACAAAAAAATACTGAAGTAGTATATTAAACGATTTTTAACTTAGTACTTTACACCACTGACTATTTTCTTATGTTCACCTGCGGCTGAAAAGCAAGGTTAACTATAAAGACCATCCCCTCGTTGTCAATAATATTGCCATAAAAACAAATATTAACTGATCATGTTTAACATAGATGAAAATGAATGATTAACATCATCATTATCGTAGCCTAATTGTTGTCAATCATTAATCTGTGAAATGGACATTTCTGAGCGCATGCAGTGTAGGTCACATAGTTTAGTCCTTTATTCTAAAAACACAAGCAGCCCAGAGGCATTATTTTTATTTAATTAACCTGTAACTTGGGCTGCTTGACATTAGCTATTGAGATTGAGAAAACAAGACACACAATCAATCAATCAATCAATCAATCATTTTACCTTGAAATCTGTGTCCGAAGAACCTGTTCCGTAAAACCCAGGGGTAGAAGTTAAGAGGGTCTCGGTGTTGCGTCCCAAAGAAGTGTGCAGGGTGTTGTAGGTGGCCCCCTCCTAGCTGGTGGGGGTTCATGGTCAGCCCTGGGTGGTTGACTGACTCAGGGAACACCAGCTCCGGGTTCTGATACAGAGACCTGCCGGTGGGACTCTGGTACCCGTTCATGAAAGCGTCAGTGGGGTTGGAATAAGTCAAAGCCGTGGGTCGGATGGGATCTTCCGTGGTTAGAGGGTTTTCTTTGGCCACCAAGGATTCTATCGTAAAACAGCGTTTACCCGCGGACGAAAACATCTTCCTCACTTCACGTATAGAAATCCAGAAAAAAAAGAATATATCTTGTAACTTACTCTTTAAGCCAGTCACAATGGTACCCCTTCAAAAAGGCATAGTGAGCACCAACGGTTAACCTACGGTAGTGGCCCCCCCTGGACCGATGTTCTGAGCGGGAACCTTGAGCACCTTTTGAGTTAGTGACGCGACGCCTGATCCGCGGAGCTGCGTTTCGTGTCAGGAAGAATATGAGGCGAAATGTGTGCGTCAACGTTCTGGAACCCAGAGGACTGGGATGTGGTGCAGGCAAGGGGCAACGGGGCTGAAGCTAAATGGTGCTGATTGGACGAGTACACCTGCCAATGAGTTCTCACAACTACCTGGCGCCTGGATTTAGGACAGAGGCAGGATTGGAGTTGGAGATGACGTACAGCAACTTCAAAAACAACAATAGGTTCATGTAAAAAGAATAGTATAGTGACCCATAGTCGATTTTTTTCATCGGGTGACATTTTGCTCATTGTATAAAGACAACACAAGCAAAACTATTCAGGTTGAATATCCATGAACACATTTATTATCAAATTGAAATGAAATCCGTGTTTACAAGGTTGACAATGACAGTTTTCTCTCCATTAAAGCGAAGCCTATAATACCAATAATATGCTCATGGGAAAATACGTCAAAGCCTCCCGGTCATAAGTGACGTCAGTGCGCCATCCCGATGTTTCTATTTCTCCTCCTGTCTCCTCAGACCAAACCGCTTGGAAACACTGCCTGTGTGCCCCGCGCCAAGACCGCTTGTGGTTTCTGAAGAGAGCTCCGTCAAAATGACGTTTTCATGAGGTTGTTATTACTTCTAATTACTATGACTGTTTGTTTATGTGATATTAGATAGCCTCTCAGTTTAATATGGAGGAAATACGCGTTTTAAAATCAAAGTCCAACCCACTGGTTTAAGTTAACAGTCATTTTGGATATCACAACCCCGTGATAATGAAGCGTAATGATTGACTAAACGGCTTCATCAGCAGAAATTGGAAATCTCATCCTTATAGCAGAGATATATATACTGACTCTTAGGCCTATATTATAATTAGTCTTTGCAATATGGCACCTCTTTTAAATAGCCCTCTTTCAGTTAATAACATGACCTAAACAGCCTACTAATGTGAATTCTAACCTCGATCAGAAAGATCACAGTAGTTGGTCATTTAGGGCTAAAAGCGATCCTATAGGAATATTAGATTTTTTTAGTTCGTTTTGGATTTTCATAGTTAATAGACATATAGGCCTATAGCTGATAATTATCATGTATAATTATATTATGGAAAAACGCAGTGTACTTGTGAAACCTCTTTATGATCGAAAACGAATAGGCTAATAAGACAATAAAATAAAAACAAGTTTTACAAATATATTGTTACACCCTTTATTGTCATTATTGCTTGGCATGTACAACTCCGTTCTTTCTAAGATGTTATACCTTCAGAATAGTTGGGTTATAATTTAATATAATTTCAGATGGCGATTTATTGTGGATTTTATTGTGGATTTATTGTGGATGCCAGGACACAGATAGATTAAAATAGGCCTTCAATTAACTTTTTGATTTTTTTTTTTTGTCGAACGAGATTCATGCCCCGGTGAACAAAGACTCTCTCAGTCACGACGGCACATTATAGTGTGGGTTAGACTTCTCTAAACCTGTATCGCCGCTCCGCTGATAATATTAACTATATCAATGTTGTTTCCATGGAGACATTTCCACCCGTGAGGTGATCCATCTCTACTGCAGTAGTCTATGACTCGGTTAGCTGTAGTCACACGTCCTGGATGTCCGTCTATTGCTACAGCTGTTGAACCCCGCACTGAATGATCGAATCATTTGTCAAAATATTACAGAATATAAAAAAGTAAGTTCGCGGGCAGCCTGTAGTGTAGGCTATTCCTCCAAGGACCTATGTAGCCTATGGCTTGTGTTTGGCTTTCATCGTGTTGCACTCTAATACACTTTGGAAAGTTAATAATTGTCCCCCTAATATGCTCTAATGCTCAGAGTGGAGCATTAGAAAATAATTACCCATGGAATTATGCGGTAGAACAACATGTTGATTGGCTGTTTAGAGGCTAAAGGCTCTTAAACACAGCCATGGGGTTATAACACAGCCATGGGGTTATAACACAGCCATGGGGTTATAACACAGCCATGGGGTTATAACACAGCCATGGGGTTATAACACAGCCATTATTGGGTTATAACACAGCCATTATTGGGTTATAACACAGCCATGGGGTTATAACACAGCCATGGGGTTATAACACAGCCATGGGGTTATAACACAGCCATGGGGTTATAACACAGCCATTATGGGGTTATAACACAGCCATTATTGGGTTATAACACAGCCATTATTGGGTTATAACACAGCCATGGGGTTATAACACAGCCATTATTGGGTTATAACACAGCCATTATGGGGTTATAACACAGCCATTATTGGGTTATAACACAGCCATTACGGGGTTATAACACAGCCATTATGGGGTTATAACACAGACATGGGGTTATAACACAGCCATGGGGTTATAACACAGCCATTATTGGGTTATAACAGAGCCATGGGGTTATAACACATCCATGGGGTTATAACACAACCATGGGGTTATAACACAGCCATTATGGGGTTATAACACAGCCATGGGGTTATAACACAGCCATTATTGGGTTATAACACAGCCATTATTGGGTTATAACACAGCCATGGGGTTATAACACAGCCATTATTGGGTTATAACACAGCCATGGGGTTATAACACAGCCATGGGGTTATAACACAGCCATTATGGGGTTATAACACAGCCATTATGGGGTTATAACACAGCCATTATGGGGTTATAACACAGCCATTATGGGGTTATAACACAGCCATTGGGTTATAACACAGCCATTGAGTTTACAGGGGTCTTATTGCATAGTAAATGGGTTTACAGGGGTCTTATTGCATAGTAAATGGGTTTACAGGAGTCTTATTGCCTAGTAAATGGGTTTACAGGGGTCTTATTGCATAGTAAATGGGTTTACAGGAGTCTTATTGCATGGTAAATGGGTTTACATGAGTCTTATTGCATAGTAAATGGGTTTACAGGGGTCTTATTGCATGGTAAATGGGTTTTTAGTGGTCTTATTGCATAGTAAATGGGTTTTTAGTGGTCTTTTTGCATGGTCAATTCATTTAAAAACAAACATAGGGCCTGGCCTGCCTATCGTTTTTTTTTTTTTTCACCTTTATTTTACCAGGTAGGCTAGTTGAAAACAAGTTCTCATTTACAACTGCGACCTGGCCAAGATAAAGCATAGCAGTGTGAACAGACAACAACACAGAGTTACACATGGAGTAAACAATTAACAAGTCAATAACACAGTAGAAAAAAAAGAGAGTCTATATACATTGTGTGCAAAAGGCATGAGGAGGTAGGCGAATAATTACAATTTTGCAGATTAACACTGGAGTGATAAATGATCAGATGGTCATGTACAGGTAGAGATATTGGTGTGCAAAAGAGCAGAAAAGTAAATAAATAAAAACAGTATGGGGATGAGGTAGGTAAAATTGGGTGGGCTATTTACCGATAGACTATGTACAGCAGTTAAATGAATCGAACAAATAAATACAGTTGATTTGATTGGATCATTATAACAAAGCAGAAATATAAAGCCAATTAACCCTCAAACTACCGTCTGGGGTCAAAATATTATATATATAATAAAATTATTCAAATATTTGATGACTTTGTTAATGAACTTGTTCTTAAAACAAAAATCAAAATGATTTGTTTAATGTTTCTCTATCAATGTGGACTTAAGTCCTTTGGTGTCATTTAGACCCCAACCCCAAAAAAAAACACCTAATTTGTCCCTCTGCTAATTTGACAGATAGGACCTTTATTTGAATCTATGTTTCTCTGGAGACACAATAGCAAGTTATCCATGCCACCAGAGGGGGGATGTGTCACTGCAGAGATGGAGCACCTTATATCCACATGCTTATGGTTTTATTTACCATGCATTAATAACTAGTTATGACAGCGTATAACATCCAAATGATCTTAGATATGAGCTCATTAAAGTCTGTCATTGTAGTGGTGTGTATCCCCCCAAAAAAGTGTTATTCTACTGAAAATGCTATATAAATACCAGAATTCCTATAATATCTTCCAATATTTTTTATGTGCAACTTGTTTTGAGATTTTGGGTGCATTTGGTTTTGGTTTAAAGTAACTTCCAGGATTTGGGCATGCTTTTTTGAAGCACTACAATGACAGCCCTTACCATTCCCATTGTTTCACTAACAGCTATTTTTATTTATTTTACTAGGCAAGTCAGTTAAGAACAAATTCTTATTTTCAATGACGGCCTAGGAACAGTGGGTTAACTGCCTGTTCAGGGGGCAGAACGACAGATTTTGTACCTTGTCAGCTCAGGGATTTGAACTTGCGGTTACTAGTCCAACGCTCTAACCACTAGGCTACGCTGCCGCCCTGCTATGCTAATGCTGGCTATGTGGGTCGGGGTAAGTAAATAAAGAAAACTAAACCATATTTATTGGTCAATGTCTATCAAGATTACGTTTTGAAATTAATTGAATAATTTATTGTAAATAATAATATAAATAAAATTAAGTCTGTTTGAAATGTTGGTGTACTGCACCTTTAAATGGTAGCTGTTTTTACCACATAAATATGACAAAATTAATATTTTCTACATAGTTCTGAAATTAATTTATACTATAATCAAATAATGGCAAATTAACTTGTCAGTACTAATGTGGACTGTACTTTGGGGAAAAAAACTGCACATTATATAAAATAAACGGTTATTATTTTGTTTTACAGAATATGCCAATTAACTGTAATTTTGCTAATATATTTTGTCATGTTTTATTTCAGATAACATTAATTACAAGATTATTGATCTTTAGATTAGAAAGCAGTTGATATTTTGCTGTGATTGTTGCTTTTTCCAATAGTTTCTCCTTGGGGTCAAAATTACCCCAGTTGGTTATCGATGAATCAGAAATATGTTCGTAGCTTAGTGGGTTAACAAATACATATTTTTGTGAAATAATTAAAATGAGCTGACTAAATCCAATCTATAATTGCATAAATAGGCTAGTGCTAGCCAATGTAAGAATTTGTCGCAATATTTTTGTTGACTGGATTCAGAAACTATTGGGAGTCCACGTTAACATTAGTAGGTATATATATCTTTCTATTTAGTTCGCCAGAAATCATTAGATTATATTTGAATCAGAACGACTATGCAGATTGTATGTCGTCAACAATGGTCTAAACTATATTTTATATTATAGCTATATTAAACTAATATTTGATATATCGACATTACGTTGTCTTGATTCTAGAATTGAAGAGATAATGGCTTTCACTCTGTTTTGTAGGCCTTCAATAGGTTTTTATATAAGGCATAGCCTAATTGGCCTAGCGGGAAACGAAAGCATACAGCGAAACGTGAGAAGAAAAACACACACGCACGCACGCACTTACACACACACACACACACACACACACACACACACACACACGCACACACAAATGCTACGTGCAAGGGCATGCCTCAATGCGGTTCTTATTCCTGTAGGCCTAGACGTCATTACTTTAACTGGCTCAGCCAATGAGAGACAAATATGATACCTATAAACTATCCTTTTATCTTTAATAAAACATTTGAATTATTATGTTTTTTTTTTATAAACAAGAGATAGAAATAAAGCATAGACGGATTCATGGTCAGTTTAATCGAGGCTAAGGTTAAATGATTAAGAAACTGTGTTGTGTTCGGTCTACTGACCCGGAGCAGCTTAGTTGACAGGACTGCATGTCATTAGAGAAACAAGCTCCACACATTAACATGGGAAAAACTAACAGACTTCCATCTACAGTCAGTGACAAGCTAACAGGGATTCACTGCTTCTTCGTGTGAAATATGAAGACATCGTTTTCTGGAATAGACTCGATACTATGCAAGTAGCCTACGTAAATATATACTAACCTTACTTGGCATGTTAAGGTGAAACGTGATCATTTGTTCTTAATTGACCTGCCTGGTAAAATAAAGAATAAAGCAAAAATAAATAAATAAATAAAAAGGTAGGGTATGCTAATGAGACAAACACTTCAGTGACTTTAGTAGTATCCCATAGGCTGCATTAGAAGGTTCCTGTTGTTCACCTAGCACTCCGATTGGATGGTTGAAGGTTGAATGACACTTCGCTGTTATAGTATTGACTGCCCTCTTGTGGGGGTTATAAAGTTCGGTGGGCTACACTCTAGCCCCCCCCTCCCCCGCGTGAACGTTTAAAGCTTTTTTCCCCCTAGCTCTACACAGCTGACTCAAATAATCAACTCTTGACGATGAGTTGGTTATTTGAATCAGCTGTGTAGTGCTTAAGGCAATAACTACAACGTTCATACCCACGTGGGTCCCCAGGACAGATTTTGAGGAAACCCTACTCTATGGTAGGTTCTACCTCCTTCCCACAGGACGGAATGAAAACGGATTCTTCGAGCTGTGAAGGCATTTCATGACGTAGGCTATGCTGCCATCCTGTGGATCTCAGAGGAACTGATCACCTATGAGGAGGGTCGTCAGATCAATAACGTACATCAGTACCATAGAATGTAGAACAGGAATATTTGGACTTATGAACATGAGATACTGTAGGACCATGAGATAGCCTTTTGTAGACAATGACAGGTGAGGAAACAGATTGAGAGGAAAGATACATGTTTAAAGGCCCATTGCCGTCAAAAAATGTGATTTTCCTGTGTTTTATATACATTTCCACACCCTGAGCTTAGAATAATACTGTGAAACAGTGAACATGATGATAACACCCTTTTAGAGTAAGAGCTGTTTGAAAAGACTGGCTGAAATTTCAGCCTGTTTTGGTGAGATGGAGTTTTGGCCTTCCGCTGTAATAGAGCAATACCACAGAAAGTTCCAAACCTCTCTACCAGTCACATACACCGAATACTACAGGTGTAAACCTTACAGTGAAATGCTGACTTACAAGCCCTTAAAAACAACAGTGCAGTTTTAAGAAAAATACCTAAAAAAGCAAGAAATAAAAGTAACAAATAATTAAAGGGCAGCAGTAAAATGACAATAGTGAGGCTATATACAGGGTGTTACGGTACAGAGTCAATGTGGAGGCTATATACGGGGTATTACGGTACAGAGTCAATGTGGAGACTATATACGGGGTATTACGGTACAGAGTCAATGTGGAGGCTATATACAGGGTATTACGGTACAGAGTCAATGTGGAGGCTATATACGGGGTATTACGGTACAGAGTCAATGTGGAGGCTATATACAGGGTATTACGGTACAGAGTCAATGTGGAGGCTATATACAGGGTATTACGGTACAGAGTCAATGTGGAGGCTATATACAGGGTATTACGGTACAGACTCAATGTGGAGACTATATACAGGGTATTACGGTACAGAGTCAATGTGGAGGCTATATACAGGGTATTACGGTACAGAGTCAATGTGGAGGCTATATACAGGGTATTACGGTACAGAGTCAATGTGGAGGCTATATACAGGGTGTTACGGTACAGAGTCAATGTGGAGGCTATATACAGGGTATTACGGTACAGAGTCAATGTGGAGGCTATATACAGGGTATTACGGTACAAAGTCAGTGTGGAGGCTATATACAGGGTATTACGGTACAGAGTCAATGTGGAGGCTATATACAGGGTATTACGGTACAGAGTCAATGTGGAGGCTATATACAGGGTATTACGGTACAGAGTCAATGTGGAGGCTATATACAGGGTATTACGGTACAGAGTCAATGTGGAGGCTATATACAGGGTATTACGGTACAGAGTCAATGTGGAGGCTATATACAGGGTATTACGGTACAAAGTCAGTGTGGAGGCTATATACAGGGTATTACGGTACAGAGTCAATGTGGAGGCTATATACAGGGTATTACGGTACAGAGTCAATGTGGAGGCTATATACAGGGTATTACGGTACAGAGTCAATGTGGAGGCTATATACAGGGTATTACGGTACAAAGTCAGTGTGGAGACTATATACAGGGTATTACGGTACAGAGTCAATGTGGAGGCTATATACAAGGGGTACCGGTACAGAGTCAATGTGGAGGCTATATACAGGGTATTACGGTACAGAGTCAATGTGGAGGCTATATACAGGGGGTACCGGTACAGAGTCAATGTGGAGGCTATATACAGGGGGTACCGGTACAGAGTCAGTGTGGAGGCTATATACAGGGTGTTACGGTACAGAGTCAATGTGGAGGCTATATACAGGGTATTACGGTACAGAGTCAATGTGGAGGCTTTATACAGGGTATTACGATACAGAGTCAATGTGGAGGCTATATACAGGGTATTACGGTACAGAGTCAATGTGGAGGCTATATACAGGGTATTACGGTACAGAGTCAATGTGGAGGCTATATACAGGGTGTTACGGTACAGAGTCAATGTGGAGGCTATATACAGGGTGTTACGGTACAGAGTCAATGTGGAGGCTATATACAGGGTATTACGGTACAGAGTCAATGTGGAGGCTATATACAGGGTATTACGGTACAGAGTCAATGTGGAGACTATACACAGGGTATTACGGTACAGAGTCAATGTGGAGGCTATATACAGGGTATTACGGTACAGAGTCAATGTGGAGACTATATACAGGGTATTACGGTACAGAGTCAATGTGGAGACTATATACAGGTTATTACGGTACAGAGTCAATGTGGAGGCTATATACAGGGTATTACGGTACAGTGTCAATGTGGAGGCTATATACAGGGTATTACGGTACAGAGTCAATGTGGAGGCTATATTACGGTACAGAGTCAATGTGGAGGCTATATACAGGGGGTACCGGTACAGAGTCAGTGTGGAGGCTATATACAGGGTGTTACGGTACAGAGTCAATGTGGAGGCTATATACAGGGGGTACCAGTACAGAGTCAATGTGGAGGCTATGTACAGGGTATTACGGTACAGAGTCAATGTGGAGGCTTTATACAGGGTGTTACGGTACAGAGTCAATGTGGAGGCTATATACAGGGTATTACGGTACAGAGTCAATGTGGAGGCTATATACAGGGTATTACGGTACAGAGTCAATGTGGAGGCTATATACAGGGTATTACGGTACAGAGTCAATGTGGAGGCTTTATACAGGGTGTTACGGTACAGAGTCAATGTGGAGGCTATATACAGGGTATTACGGTACAGAGTCAATGTGGAGGCTATATACAGGGTATTACGGTACAGAGTCAATGTGGAGACTATATACAGGGTATTACGGTACAGAGTCAATGTGGAGGCTTTATACAGGGTATTACGGTACAGAGTCAATGTGGAGACTATATACAGGGTGTTACGGTACAGAGTCAATGTGGAGACTATATACAGAGTGTTACGGTACAGAGTCAATGTGGAGGCTATATACAGGGTATTACGGTACAGAGTCAATGTGGAGGCTATATACAGGGTATTACGGTACAGAGTCAATGTGGAGACTATATACAGGGTATTACGGTACAGAGTCAATGTGGAGGCTATATACAGGGTATTACGGTACAGAGTCAATGTGGAGGCTATATACAGGGTATTACGGTACAGAGTCAATGTGGAGGCTATATACAGGGTATTACGGTACAGAGTCAATGTGGAGGCTATATACAGGGTATTACGGTACAGAGTCAATGTGGAGGCTATATACAGGATATTATGGTACAGAGTCAATGTGGAGGCTATATACAGGGTGTTACGGTACAGAGTCAATGTGGAGGCTATATACAGGGGGTACCAGTACAGAGTCAATGTGGAGGCTATATACAGGGGGTACCGGTACAGAGTCAATGTGGAGGCTATATACAGGGGGTACCAGTACAGAGTCAATGTGGAGGCTATATACAGGGTGTTAGGGTACAGAGTCAATGTAGAGGCTATATACAGGGTATTACGGTACAGAGTCAATGTGGAGGCTATATACAGGGTATTACGGTACAGAGTCAATGTGGAGGCTATATACAGGGTATTACGGTACAGAGTCAATGTGGAGGCTATATACAGGATATTACGGTACAGAGTCAATGTGGAGGCTATATACAGGGTGTTACGGTACAGAGTCAATGTGGAGGCTATATACAGGGGGTACCAGTACAGAGTCAATGTGGAGGCTATATACAGGGGGTACCGGTACTGAGTCAATGTGGAGGCTATATACAGGGTGTTAGGGTACAGAGTCAATGTGGAGGCTATATACAGGGTATTACGGTACAGAGTCAGTGTGGAGACTATATACAGGGTGTTACGGTACAGAGTCAATGTGGAGGCTATATACAGGGTGTTACGGTACAGAGTCAATGTGAAGGCTATATACAGGGTATTACGGTACAGAGTCAATGTGGAGGCTATATACAGGGTGTTACGGTACAGAGTCAATGTGGAGGCTATATACAGGGGGTACCGGTACAGAGTCAATAGTGGGTGCACCGGTTAGTCGAGGTAATTCAGGTAATATGTACATGTAGGTAGAATTATTAAGTGACTATGCATAGATAATAATAGAGAGTAGCAGCAGCGTAAAATGAGAGGGGGGGGGGCAATGCAAATTATCTGGGGTAGCCATTTGATTAGAAGCTCAGGAGTCTTATGGCAGCAGCTGTTTAGAAGCCTCTTGGTCCTAGACTTGGCGTTCCGGTACTGCTTGCCATGCAGTAGCAGAAAGAACAGTCTATGACTGGGGTGGCTGAAGTGTTTGACAATTTTTTGGGCCTTCCTCTGACACCTCCTGGTATAGAGGTCCTGGATGTCAGGAAGCTTTGCCACAGTGATGTAGTGGGCTGTACGCACTACCCTCTTATTTACAATGACAGCCTAGTGGGTTAACCGCCTTGTTCCGGAGCAGAATGACAGATTTTTACCTTGTCAGTTCGATCTTACACCCTTTAGGTTACTGGCCCAACGCTCTAACCACTAGGCTATCTGCTGGTTACTAGCCCAACGCTCTAACCACTAGGCTACCTGCTGGTTACTCTCCCAACGCTATAACCACTAGGCTACCTGCTGGTTACTGTCCCAACGCTATAACCACTAGGCTACCTGCTGGTTACTTGCCCAACGCTATAACCACTAGGCTACCTGCTGGTTACTGGCCCAACGCTCTAACCACTAGGCTACCTGCTGGTTACTGGCCCAACGCTCTAACCACTAGGCTACCTGCTGGTTACTGGCCCAACGCTCTAACCACTAGGCTATCTGCTGGTTACTGGCCCAACGCTATAACCACTAGGATATCTGCTGGTTACTGGTCCAACACTCTAACCACTAGGCTACCTGCCTCTAACCACTAGGCTACCTGCTGGTTACTGGCCCAACGCTCTAACCACTAGGCTACCTGCTGGTTACTGGTCCAACGCTCTAGCCACTAGGCTACCTGCTGGTTACTGGTCTAACGCTCTAACCACTAGGCTACCTGCTGGTTACTGGTCAATAAAATATTGAAAACAACCACAGTAAGGAACTTAAAAGAAACCATGCCAAAACTATTGTCGTTACCCATCCAATCACATCCAAACAAACGAAAGGGAATTTAGGATACATTTTCACACCTCTAAAATCCCTACTTTCAAATCCTTTGAACGGCCTAGTTATTTTTAATATTTTATTTGGCCTTTATTTGACCAGGTTAGTCTCATTGAGATAAAAAAAACATTTATGTTGCAGGGTCCTGTGTATTAGACAAAACATTACATTTTGTTAGGCCTACAAAGAAAATGTGTTCGAAAACGTCCTTAAATAGTGTTTGGACATACAAGTTTATTCGCTGGAGAAGCACCCATGCATGGATTAAGTAGGCACTTATTTTAATTTGTATCTAAATTATCATGTCAAATTCACCTTCATTTTTTGAATTAGCTTTAATATTGGTTTTAGGGCAGTATCAGTCAAAATGTTTATATTTTGGTAAATTAACATAATTTCAAAACGTTAATTTAAACGAACACTAATTGCCTCAAAATCTGTTGTTCATGATGCATACGCCTACTAAATAGAACGAAATCATCACTAGTTTGTCACTTGACATCTTCAATTAGCTCCCGTCGCGCTGATTAATTTGAATAGAAGTTGTGTATGGCAGCAAACATAGAGCCGCGCAGCTTTCGGTAGCCATGGCGAGAGGACGCGATCAAAGCCCCGGTCCCAGGCAGTGTGGGACTCGCTCACACCTCCACTCATTAATAAACTAATTGACCGGTTCGTTTCACATTAGTTCTGTGTGTTCAGATAATCTATTCTACTTCAATTCTTGGATATTTTCACCCCGTGATAACGAAACGGGAGAAGTAGCACGGTCCTGTGTTTGTGCCACCTGCACGAGGAACAAGACGTGTGTACCGCCACCAGCTTCGTCACCACGTCACCACCTCCCCTACATCCCCCGGACAAACAAACATCTCCCCGATCCAGGTGGGGCCTGAATACAGCAGGGTAATGGATATGCTTCATGTTTGTAATGCTGTAAAATCTTGAGCAGTTAAGAAGGGCAGTTCCCATTGGCTAAAATTACAAGTTTACAGAGTCAACAGAGTCAATAACTAGTCTACACTCTAACAAAATAGTTTTTTTTTGGGGGGGGGGGGGTTCTATCTAGAACCTTTTGCTTCCTTGGATGAGATTAAATAACTCTTTATTAAAATAAGGGATCTGCATAAAGTGCCTTCAGAAAGTACTCACACCCCTTGAATTATTCCACATTTAGTTGAATTAATGTAATTTAATTAATTAATGTAATTTCAACATTTTAATACAAAATGAATAAAAAATTAAAAGCTTCAATGTCTTGGAGTCAATAAGTATTCAACCCCTTGGTTATGTCAAGTATTCAACCCCTTGGTTATGTCAAGTATTCAACCCCTTGGTTATGTCAAGTATTCAACCCCTTGGTTATGTCAAGTATTCAACCCCTTGGTTATGTCAAGTATTCAACCCCTTGGTTATGTCAAGTATTCAACCCCTTGGTTATGTCAAGTATTCAACCCCTTGGTTATGTCAAGTATTCAACCCCTTGGTTATGTCAAGTATTCAACCCCTTGGTTATGTCAAGGAGCATAAATAAAGTTCAGGAGTAAAAATGTGCTTAACAAGTCACATAATAAGTTGCATGGACAATAATGGTGTTTAACATGATGTTTGAATGACTACCTCATCTCTGTACCCCACACATACTGTAAGGTCCCTCATCTCTGTACCCCCACACATACTGTAAGGTCCCTCATCTCTGTACCCCAACACATACAATTATCTGTCAGGTCCCTCATCTCTGTACCCCACACATACTGTAAGGTCCCTCATCTCTGTACCCCACACATACTGTAAGGTCCCTCATCTCTGTACCCCACACATACAATCCCCTATCTCTGTACAGGTCCCTCATCTCTGTACCCCACACATACAATCCCTATCTCTGTAAGGTCCCTCATCTCTGTACCCCACACATACAATTATCTGTAAGGTCCCTCATCTCTGTACCCCACACATACTGTAAGGTCCCTCATCTCTGTACCCCACACATACTGTAAGGTCCCTCATCTCTGTACCCACATACTGTACCCTCATCATACTGTAAGGTCCCTCATCTCTGTACCCCACACATACAATTATCTGTAAGGTACCTCATCTCTGTACCCCACACATACTGTAAGGTCCCTCATCTCTGTACCCCACACATACTGTATCTGTCAGGTCCCTCATCTCTGTACCCCACATACAATTATCTGTAAGGTCCCTCATCCCTGTACCCCATCTCTGTACAACACATACTGTAAGGTCCTTCATCTCTGTACCCCACACATACTGTAAGGTCCCTCATCTCTGTACCCCACACATACTGTAAGGTCCCTCATCTCTGTACCCCATCTCTGTACCCCCACACATACATTATCTGTCAGGTCCCTCATCTCTGTACCCCAAACATACAATTATCTGTAAGGTCCCTCATCTCTGTACCCCACACATACAATACTGTAAGGTCCTTCATCTCTGTAAGGTCCCATCTCTGTACCCCACACATACTGTAAGGTCCCTCATCTCTGTACCCCACACATTATCTGTAAGGTCCCTCATCTCTGTACCCCACACATACACCCTCATCTCTGTACTGTAAGGTCCCTCATCTCTGTACCCCACACATACTGTAAGGTACCTCATCTCTGTACCCCACACATACTGTAAGGTCCCTCATCTCTGTACCCCACACATACTGTAAGGTCCCTCATCTCTGTACCCCACACATACTGTAAGGTCCCTCATCTCTGTACCCCACACATACTGTAAGGTCCCTCATCTCTGTACCCCACACATACAATTATCTGTAAGGTACCTCATCTCTGTACCCCATCTCTGTACATACTGTAAGGTCCCTCATCTCTGTACCCCACACATACTGTACCCCACATACTGGTCCCTCATCTCTGTACCCCAACACATACTGTAAGGTCCCTCATCTCTGTACCCCACACATACAATTATCTGTAAGGTACCTCATCTCTGTACCCCACACATACTGTAAGGTCCCTCATCTCTGTACCCCACACATACTGTAAGGTCCCTCATCTCTGTACCCCACACATACTGTAGGTCCCATCATCTCTGTACCCCAACACATACTGTAACACATCTCTGTAAGGTCCTCATCTCTCTCTGTACCCTCATCTCTGTACATACAATTATCTGTAAGGTCCCTCATCTCTGTACTCCACACATACAATTATCTGTACGGTCCTTCATCTCTGTACCCCAAACATACAATTATCTGCAAGGTCCCTCATCTCTGTACCCCACACATACAATTATCTGTAAGGTCCTTCATCTCTGTACCCCAAACATACAATTATCTGTAAGGTCCCTCATCTCTGTACCCCACACATACAATTATCTGTAAGGTCCCTCATCTCTGTACCCCACACATACAATTATCTGTAAGGTCTCTCAGTCCAACAGTGAATTTCAAACACAGATTCAACCACAAAGACCAGGGAGGTTTTCCACTGCCTCACAAAGGACACCTATTGGTAAAAACAAATAAAAGTAGGGATTGAATATCCCTTGTAGCGTGGTGAAAGTTATTAATTACACTTTGGATGGTGTATCAAAACACCCATTCACTGCAAATATACAGGCGTTCTTCCTAACTCAGTTGCCGGAGAGGAAGGAAACCACTCAGGGATTTGACCATAAGGTGACTTTAAAACCCCTTATGGTCGACGTCCTCACAAAATCGAATTAGCATAATACACAAATCCCCATAAAAATCTGTCCGTTTAAGAGATACAGTATCTGTTTGTTTATTTAAGAGATACAGTATCTGTTTGTTTATTTAAGAGACACAGTATCTGTTTGTTTATTTAAGAGATACAGTATCTGTTTGTTTATTTAAGAGATACAGTATCTGTTTGTTTATTTAAGAGATACAGTATCTGTTTGTTTATTTAAGAGATACAGTATCTGTTTGTTTATTTAAGAGATACAGTATATGTTTGTTTATTTAAGAGATACAGTATCTGTTTGTTTATTTAAGAGATACAGTATCTGTTTGTTTATTTAAGAGATACAGTATCTGTTTGTTTATTTAAGAGATACAGTATCTGTTTGTTTATTTAAGAGATACAGTATCTGTTTGTTTATTTAAGAGATACAGTATCTGTTTGTTTATTTAAGAGATACAGTATCTGTTTGTTTATTTAAGAGATACAGTATCTGTTTGTTTATTTAAGAGATACAGTATCTGTTTGTTTATTTAAGAGATACAGTATCTGTTTGTTTATTTAAGAGATACAGTATCTGTTTGTTTATTTAAGAGATACAGTATCTGTTTGTTTATTTAAGAGATACAGTATCTGTTTGTTTATTAAGAGATACAGTATCTGTTTGTTTATTTAAGAGATACAGTATCTGTTTGTTTATTTAAGAGATACAGTATCTGTTTGTTTATTTAAGAGATACAGTATCTGTTTGTTTATTTAAGAGATACAGTATCTGTTTGTTTATTTAAGAGATACAGTATCTGTTTGTTTATTTAAGAGATACAGTATCTGTTTGTTTATTTAAGAGATACAGTATCTGTTTGTTTATTTAAGAGATACAGTATCTGTTTGTTTATTTAAGAGACACAGTATCTGTTTGTTTATTTAAGAGACACAGTATCTGTTTGTTTATTTAAGAGATACAGTATCTGTTTGTTTATTTAAGAGATACAGTATCTGTTTGTTTATTTAAGAGACACAGTATCTGTTTGTTTATTTAAGAGACACAGTATCTGTTTGTTTATTTAAGAGACACAGTATCTGTTTGTTTATTTAAGAGACACAGTATCTGTTTGTTTATTTAAGAGATACAGTATCTGTTTGTTTATTTAAGAGATACAGTATCTGTTTGTTTATTTAAGAGATACAGTATCTGTTTGTTTATTTAAGAGATACAGTATCTGTTTGTTTATTTAAGAGATACAGTATCTGTTTGTTTATTTAAGAGATACAGTATCTGTTTGTTTATTTAAGAGATACAGTATCTGTTTGTTTATTTAAGAGATACAGTATCTGTTTGTTTATTTAAGAGATACAGTATCTGTTTGTTTATTTAAGAGATACAGTATCTGTTTGTTTATTTAAGAGATACAGTATCTGTTTGTTTATTTAAGAGATACAGTATCTGTTTGTTTATTTAAGAGATACAGTATCTGTTTGTTTATTTAAGAGATACAGTATCTGTTTGTTTATTTAAGAGATACAGTATCTGTTTGTTTATTTGTGCAAGTGTCTTGGGACTCGTCGGAAGTCGGTACAGCCGATCTGCCAACTTCTGCCTGTAGCGTCTCAACAGTTTGGGCTACACACTAATACGACCCGTTTGTGTCAAGATAAGACTCTCAGGGACACGTTGTGTTCTGCTCCAGGACACCCACAGGCCTCACAAGACTCTTCTGAAGGTCCCTCGGTACCAGTTGAAACATTTATGGAAGTATATATGGAGGATATTTAGTGCCAAAAATAAAGGGTTAAATACAATACATGTCAAACTAAATGTACTAAAATAATGCTTCCTGGTCCTTCTTACATCTCTCAGATATAGGACAGACACTTCCGAACAAACTGCCTTTACATTTTTGAGGGACACTATCTGTTATTCAATGTGTTTCTATTGGGTAATAGCAGTAAGGACTGTCTGTTATTCAATGTGTTTCTATGGGCTAATAGCAGTAAGGACTATCTGTTATTCAATGTGTTTCTAATAGCAGTAAGGACTATCTGTTATTCAATGTGTTTCTAATAGCAGTAAGGACTATCTGTTATTCAATGTGTTTCTATGGGCTAATAGCAGTAAGGACTATCTGTTATTCAATGTGTTTCTAATAGCAGTAAGGACTATCTGTTATTCAATGTGTTTCTATGGGCTAATAGCAGTAAGGACTATCTGTTATTCAATGTGTTTCTATGGGCTAATAGCAGTAAGGACTATCTGTTATTCAATGTGTTTCTATGGGCTAATAGCAGTCAGGACTATCTGTTATTCAATGTGTTTCTATGGGCTAATAGCAGTAAGGACTATCTGTTATTCAATGTGTTTCTATGGGCTAATAGCAGTAAGGACTATCTGTTATTCAATGTGTTTCTATGGGCTAATAGCAGTAAGGACTATCTGTTATTCAATGTGTTTCTATTGGCTAATAGCAGTAATAATGTTTCATCAAATAATGTTTTTGATACTTCAAGGCGTCTTCAAATTCTAAATCAAATAGTAAAATCTCGAGTTGCTTACCAAGAACACAGTGAATGTTCCTGAGTGGCCGAGTTACAGTTTTGACTTAATTAAATCTGCTTGAAGATCTATGTCAAGACCTGACAATGGTTGTCTATCAATTATCAACAACCAATTTGACAGAGCTTGATGAATTTTGAAAAGAATAATGGGCAAATGTTGCACAATCCAGGTGTGGACAGCTCTTAGAGACTGACCTAGAAAGACCACTTTGACATTTAGAGAGTATTTTGTGTAGATCTTTAACCAACAAAAAAAAATGACACTTAGTAGTGCATTCAGAAAGTATTCAGACCCCTTGACGTTTTCCACATTTTGTTACAGCCTTATTCTAAAAAATGTATTCAATTGTTTATTTTCCTCATGAATCCACAAACAATACCCCATATGACAAGCAAATATTATTTTATTTTTTTGCAAATGTATATATACAAAAAACTATCACTTTACTCAGTACTTGGTATATATATTTTTCTCTCCAAATTATATATATATTTTTAAACGACGAAGCTGCGTATGTCTTCACCCCTCTAGAGTTAATACTTCATGGAAGCACCTTTGGCAGCCATTACAGCTGTGAATCATTTTGAATAAGATTGTGCTAACTTTGCACAACTCTAAGGGCAACAATTATTTTGTGTTTTTCTCAAAATTACTCAAGCTCAATACATTTAGTTGGGATAGAAATATTCTCAGATTTTAAAGTAAATTTAAGTCAGGAATGATTGCTGTACCCATCAGAAACACACAACACCTGTATAAAGGAATACCTAGGATAGGATAAAGTAATCCCTCTCACCCCCCCCTTAAAAGATTTAGATGAACTATTGTAAAGTGGCTGTTCCACTGGATGTCATAAGGTGAATGCACCAATTTGTAAGTCGCTCTGGATAAGAGCGTCTGCTAAATGACTTAAAATGTAAATTATTTTTGGAAATATCACATTTACGTTTTCAGACCCTTTACTCAGTACTTCCTTGAAGCGTCTTTGGCAGTGATTACAGCCTCCAGTCTTCTTGGGTTTGATGCTACAAGCTTGGCACATCTGTATTTGGGGAGTTTCTCCCATTCTTCTCTGCAGATCCTCTCAAGCTCTGTCTGGTTGGATGGGGAGCGTCACTGCACAGGTATTTTCAGGTCTCTCCAGAGATGTTTGATCAGGGTTCAAGTCCGGGCTCTGGCTGGGACACTCAAGGATATTCAGAGACTTGTCCCAAAGCCACTCCTGTGTTGTCTTGGCTGTGTGCTTAGGGTCGTTGTCCTGTTGAAAGGTGAACCTTCAGCCCAGTCTGAGGTCCTGAGTGCTCTGGAGCAGGTTTTCATCAAGGATCTCTCTGTAGTTTGCTCTATTCATCTTTCCCTCGATCCTGACTAGTCTCCCAGCCCCTGCCGCTGAAAAACATCCCCACACCATGATGCTGCTTCACCATAGGGATGGTGCCAGGTTTCCTCCAGACATGACGCTTGGCATTCAGGCCAAAGAGTTCAATATTGGTTTCATCAGACCAGAGAATCTTGTTTCTAGGTGCCTTATGGCAAACTCCAAGCCGGCTGTCATGTGCCTTTTACGGAGGAGTGGCTTCCGTCTGGCCACTCTACCATAAAGGCCTGATTGGTAGAGTGCTGCAGAGGTGTTTGTCTTTCTGGAAGGTTCTCCCATCTCCACAGAGGATCTCTGGAGCTCTGTCAGAGTGACCATTGGGTTCTTGGTCACCTCCTTGACGCCCTTCTCCCCTGATTGCTCAGTTTGGCCTCAACATTTTTAATTTCCAATTTTTACTGGCATTCTGAAAAAAATATATAATAACTGCAATTCCAGTAAACACAAAAAAGTAAAAGTAATAGAATGGAATTAAGAAATATATAAATATTAAGACGAGCAATGTCAGAGTGGCATTGACTAAAATACAGTAGAATAGAATACAGTTTATACATATGAAATTAGTAAACCAGTATTTAAATATTTTTAAGTGACTAGTGATCTGTTGAATGTACGTGATGGCAGTGGGCGAGAGGAGATATGTATCAATAATGTATAATAATATATATATATATATATAATATATATATTGGTGATATATATTGGTGATTCAATATCCTTGTTAATTATGACATGACTAACACACTAGCTATGTTTTTCTCAGTCTGGCCGTAACTCAGAACCATCAGAGGCAGAGGATGTCTCTTTCGGCTGCCGCTGATAACAACTACATGCTAGTTGTTCATCTACGTCATGACAATGACATGTCTGCAAAACATTTGGTCTTCATTCTGGCAGATTTAATGTGTTTCTCCTTTAAAAAAAAATCTTCTTAGGAATCAGCCACTGTACTGTTCTATAGAGACGTCAGTCAGACAACAACCCCCCCTGCTGTTCTATAGAGACGTCAGACAACAACCCCCCCTGCTGTTCTATAGAGACGTCAGTCAGAAAACAACCCCCCTGCTGTTCTATAGAGACGTCAGTCAGACAACAACCCCCCTGCTGTACTATAGAGACGTCAGTCAGACAACAACCCCCCTGCTGTACTGTTCTATAGAGACGTCAGTCAGACAACAACCCCCCTGCTGTACTGTTCTATAGAGACGTCAGTCAGACAACAACCCCCCTGCTGTTCTATAGAGACGTCAGTCAGACAACAACCCCCTGCTGTTCTATAGAGGCGTCAGTCAGACAACAACCCCCCTGCTGTTCTATAGAGGCGTCAGTCAGACAACAACCCCCCTGCTGTACTGTTCTATAGAGACGTCAGTCAAACAACAACCCCTGCTGTACTGTTCTATAGAGTCGTCAGTCAGACAACAACCCCCTGCTGTTCTATAGAGACGTCAGTCAGACAACAACCCCCTGCTGTACTGTTCTATAGAGACGTCAGTCAGACAACAACCCCCTGCTGTTCTATAGAGACGTCAGTCAGAAAACAACCCCCTGCTGTTCTATAGAGACGTCAGTCAGACAACAACCCCCCTGCTGTACTATAGAGACGTCAGTCAGACAACAACCCCCTGCTGTACTGTTCTATAGAGACGTCAGTCAGACAACAACCCCCTGCTGTACTGTTCTATAGAGACGTCAGTCAGACAACAACCCCCTGCTGTACTGTTCTATAGAGACGTCAGTCAGACAACAACCCCTGCTGTTCTATAGAGACGTCAGTCAGACAACAACCCCTGCTGTTCTATAGAGGCGTCAGTCAGACAACAACCCCCTGCTGTTCTATAGAGGCGTCAGTCAGACAACAACCCCCCTGCTGTACTGTTCTATAGAGACGTCAGTCAAACAACAACCCCCTGCTGTACTGTTCTATAGAGTCGTCAGTCAGACAACAACCCCCTGCTGTTCTATAGAGACGTCAGTCAGACAACAACCCCCTGCTGTACTGTTCTATAGAGACGTCAGTCAGACAACAACCCCCTGCTGTTCTATAGAGACGTCAGTCAGACAACAACCCCTGCTGTTCTATAGAGACGTCAGTCAGACAACAACCCCCTGCTGTACTATAGAGACGTCAGACAACAACCCCCTGCTGTTCTATAGAGACGTCAGTCAGACAACAACCCCCTGCTGTTCTATAGAGACGTCAGTCAGACAACAACCCCCTGCTGTTCTATAGAGGCGTCAGTCAGACAACAACCCCCTGCTGTTCTATAGAGGCGTCAGTCAGACAACAACCCCCTGCTGTTCTATAGAGATGTCAGTCAGACAACAACCCCCTGCTGTTCTATAGAGACGTCAGTCAGACAACAACCCCCTGCTGTACTGTTCTATAGAGACGTCAGTCAGACAACAACCCCCCTGCTGTACTGTTCTATAGAGGCGTCAGTCAGACAACAACCCCCTGCTGTTCTATAGAGACGTCAGTCAGACAACAACCCCTCCTGCTGTTCTATAGAGGCGTCAGTCAGACAACAACCCCCCTGCTGTACTATAGAGACGTCAGTCAGACAACAACCCCTGCTGTTCTATAGAGACGTCAGTCAGACAACAACCCCCTGCTGTACTATAGAGACGTCAGTCAGACAACAACCCCTGCTGTTCTATAGAGACGTCAGTCAGACAACAACCCCCCTGCTGTACTATAGAGACGTCAGTCAGACAACAACCCCCCTGCTGTTCTATAGAGACGTCAGTCAGACAACAACCCCCCTACTGTACTGTTCTATAGAGACACCAATCTCAATGAACATTCGCAAATCAACTTCAATGGAGGTATCTAACCCTTATTGTCTAACCCCTACTGTCTCTCGTCATGAGCCGTCCGTCCTTTACCGAGAACCACATACCAGATTTTAAGTGTCATTTGCAATTGAGTTTTAAGAGTATTTCTTGCGCCTGCCTATCTCAAATTCTAGACGTCAGATTAAAACGAGACGACAGCGTCCATAACGTGACCATTGGACTTAAATAAAAAATGCCGTATTGACTAAGTTTGTTGGTGAAACAGTTTTTATAACATTTGTAGTTTACATTTCCATCTGTTAAGAAACAATGACGTGATACCTTTTGTTATTGACCAAATACTTATTTTCCACCGTAATTTGCAAATAAATTCATAAAAAATCCTACAATGTGATTTTCTGGATTTTTTTTCTCATTTCGTCTGTCATAGTTGAAGTGTACCTATGATGAAAATTACAGGCCTCTCTCATCTTTTTAAGTGGGAGAACTTGCACAATTGGTGGTTGACTAAATACTTTTTTGCCCCACTGTATATATATTAACCCTTACTGTCTAACCCTAACCCTTACTGTCTAAACCTAACCCTTACTGTCTAAACCTAACCATTACTGTCTAACCCTAACCATTACTGTCTAACCCTAACCCTTACTGTCTAACCCTAACCATTACTGTCTAACCCTAACCGTCTAACCCTTACTGTCTAACCCTTACTGTCTAACTCTAACCCTTACTGTCTAACACTAACCCTTACTGTCTAACACTAACCCTTACTTTCTAACCCTAACTATCTAACCCATAAAATCTGTACTAACCCTTAATTAATACCACAAGGTTAGACAGTAAGGGTTAGGGTTAAACAGTAAGGGTTAGACAATAAGGGTTAGACCGTAAGGGTTAGACGGTTAGGGTTAGACGGTTAGGGTTAGACGGTTAGGGTTAGACGGTTAGGGTTACGGTTAGACAGTAAGGGTTAGACAGTTAGGCTTATACAGTAAGGGTTGGACAGTAACGGTTGGACAGTAAGGGTTGGACAGTATGATTTAGAAGGTTTATACAGTAAGGGTTGGACAGTAAGGGTTGGACAGTAAGGGTTGGACAGTATGATTTAGAAGGTTTATACAGTAAGGTTTATACAGTAAGGGTTAGACAGTAAGATTCAGAAGGGTTAGACAGTAAGGGTTAGACAGTAAGGGTTAGACGGTTAGGGTTAGACGGTTAGGGTTAGACGGTAAGGGTTAGACGGTAAGGGTTAGACGGTAAGGGTTAGACAGTAAGATTCAGAAGGGTTGGACAGTAAGGGTTGGACAGTAAGGGTTGGACAGTAAGGGTTGGACAGTAAGGGTTACGGTTAGACAGTAAGGGTTGGACAGTAAGGGTTGGACAGTAAGGGTTGGACAGTAAGGGTTAGACAGTTAGGGTTAGACAGTTAGGGTTAGACAGTAAGGGTTAGACAGTAAGGGTTACGGTTGGACAGTAAGGGTTGGACAGTAAGGGTTACGGTTAGGGTTAGACGGTTAGGGTTAGACGGTAAGGGTTAGACAGTAAGATTCAGAAGGGTTGGACAGTAAGGGTTGGACAGTAAGGGTTGGACAGTAAGGGTTGGGCAGTAAGGGTTGGACAGTAAGGGTTGGACAGTAAGGGTTGGACAGTAAGGGTTAGGGTTATACAGTAAGGGGTTGGACAGTAAGGGGTTGGACAGTAAGGGGTTGGGCAGTAAGGGTTGGACAGTAAGGGTTGGACAGTAAGGGTTGGACAGTAAGGGTTGGACAGTAAGGGTTGGGCAGTAAGGGTTGGACAGTAAGGGTTATACAGTAAGGGTTGGACAGTAAGGGTTAGGGTTATGAAATTGCTCTGCATTTCAAGGGTTTACGTTGTCTAGAGACAGTGGACAGTAAGGGGTTGGACAGTAAGGGGTTGGACAGTAAGGGGTTGGACAGTAAGGGTTGGACAGTAAGGGGTTGGACAGTAAGGGGTTGGACAGTAAGGGTTATACAGTAAGGGGTTGGACAGTAAGGGTTATACAGTAAGGGTTATACAGTAAGGGGTTGGACAGTAAGGGTTATACAGTAAGGGGTTGGACAGTAAGGGGTTGGACAGTAAGGGGTTGGACAGTAAGGGTTGGACAGTAAGGGTTGGACAGTAAGGGTTAGGGTTATGAAATTGCTCTGCATTTCAAGGGTTTACGTTGTCTAGAGACAGTGGACAGTAAGGGGTTGGACAGTAAGGGGTTGGACAGTAAGGGGTTATACAGTAAGGGTTATACAGTAAGGGTTATACAGTAAGGGGTTGGACAGTAAGGGGTTGGACAGTAAGGGGTTGGACAGTAAGGGGTTGGACAGTAAGGGGTTGGACAGTAAGGGGTTGGACAGTAAGGGGTTGGACAGTAAGGGTTGGACAGTAAGGGTTATAAACCCAGTGTTTACGTTGTCTAGAGACGGTGGACAGTAAGGGGTTGGACAGTAAGGGTTGGACAGTAAGGGTTGGACAGTAAGGGTTGGACAGTAAGGGTTATACAGTAAGGGTTATACAGTAAGGGGTTGGACAGTAAGGGTTATAAACCCAGTGTTTACGTTGTCTAGAGACAGTCGACAGTAAGGGTTATACAGTAAGGGTTATACAGTAAGGGTTGGACAGTAAGGGTTATAAACCCAGTGTTTCCTAAAATAGTAAAGACACTGATTTTATTTTATGAATGTCTCTGAAATTCCACCAAACCAAAAAATATAAGTTTTTAATTATTCTGCCAACTCAATTTTCCATATGCATCGCTATATTCCGATATGATTCAAGATCAATTAATTAGACTCTGTTAGATTTCTCTTTAAGTTTTCTTCAATTCGTTTTTTTAGTGATATCATTATTTAAGAACTACTGATAAAGAAATGGACACACATGTGGATATAGATTTAGAAAATATATTTCTTGCATGTGTCAATCAGAATATACAAACATTGATTTCATAAAAAGAGACTGAAAGTCTTAAAAGCAATAAACATGTTTAAATAGAGCCTCATATCTATTCATTAAATATTTATACAGTAATGGGTAGTGATGCCCTCGTCCCCCAGTGGCATATAGGACTGTCTGGTTTAGTTCATGTTCTGTGGTCCAAGACGGGTCAGCAGTGGTCAGGGAGCCCATCTATATCCACATCTGATCCTGTGTCTGAGGACTCGATCTCCTCCTCCTCATCTCCCTCCTCCAGACCCTGAGAACCAGGACTCTTCGCTGGGATTACGACCAGGCCCAGTTTAACCAGCTTGGCCTGCTGCTGCTCCAGACTCTGCTTGCGCCATTTGATGCGTCGATTCTGGAACCACACCTTGACCTGAGAACATTTATTTCGTTAAATTCTATTTGTTGTTGTTGATTTAAAAAATAAAAATAACAATTAAATTGGAACTTTGCTTTAGTTCAAAGAAAGTTGGATTTGGAATCTGATTTGTACCTGAGCTTCTGTGAGCTGCAGACCCGAAGCCAGTAAGAACCTCTCCGAGCCGACCATGTACTGCTGCCGGGCGAACTCCTTCTCCAGCCGATCCAACTGCTCGTTGGTGAAGCTGGTGCGTATCCGCTTGGATTTCCCTCCCTTGTGTTTGAATGAGTGGGACTTTGACAGACCTCTTTCTGTGAAAGGAGACAGACGGACAACACTTTAAACCCGTATCGTGTTTTTCTTTTAGGCGATTGTGTTTAGTTTGCGTCATGGAATAGGCTAGAATGGAACGTTGGATTAACGCTTACCTTGTATACGAAAGGCCCCACGGCATGACGCGTGGTAAGAGAACGGCAGGCAACAATAGATAGAGTATCCGGGTTGTGTGTGACTGTGTACCGGCGTGTGCTGCATGTTGGGTGAGTAGAGGTACTGTGACAGTGCAGAGCTCATCTGGGTCTGGAAGGGAAGTAGTGGCGGTGCGGTTTGGTTTTTGGGACTCGTCCAGTCTCTGTGCGTCTCCACCGGCTTGGCGAGCAGAGCATCGATGGTGAAGGACTTCCCGCTGGCAGGCTTGGTCGCCACTGCGCACTGGCTGCCGGTGGGCTGTGCATAGAGCGATGCGTAATGGCGCATGGCGGAGTACCCGTACGCGTCCACTCTTGTTGGTCTGTTTGGTACTTGCATGATGTCAGTCTCGATGTTTAAGGAAAAAGCGAGGAAAATAAAATGATCTTAGGTCCAAGGTAGGTTGTGTCTCCTGGTGCAGCGAGGAGAGGAGTACTGCTCCCCACTGAAACACGTCCCTTTTATCCACTCCCCGGACCTTGAGGTGTCAACAGCCCCCCAGCGGGCCTTTGTCTTTCTAAGTAGTCAGATGAGAGGAAGGAGCATCCCGACAACCTATCCAATTCGTTGATGGATGGTACAAATACCCTAATAGAACAAGACTGTTGAGGCAGAAGCAGTTTGAGGGTGGGTGGGTTTAAAAGGTTTTAGTGGGATACAAATTCTTTGCGTGGATCTGAACCCCGAATGTAATTACAACGGAGAAGCCCTTGATGTCCCTTTTAAATCAAAGCTCGCCGACAGATGTTGCAGCAGAACAAATAGCTTCACCATTGGACTGGGACTTAAACAAGGAGTAACATTAAAATCACATTGTAGACAAGTCTACTGCTCAGTTAGATGCACAGCTAACAATGTCAGGAGTCTCAGAACTTAATTCAGGGATTCGTTTTGATTGAAGAAAATTAAGTTTTCCCTAAGAGTCCGGAGACAATTATCCGTTTTATTTTGTAGGTGCGTTATATGGGTGTGTGATTCAAACGACCACGCGTCTTCAGGCTTGTATATGCATTCTACTGAATAAAATAAAAGCCTACTAAAATAAAGAATGATGTATTTTTTTATATTTTTTTGTCCATTTTCTGTATGAAACTATCTAAGTAAACAAACTATTCACTCTTCCTCCTGAAACTCGTTATAATTATATGACGATAGGTCGTTGTCCAAAGTGTGTGTTTTTACACTTGTAGTGTCACCCGAAATGGAATAACAAGTAGGGCAATCGGACGAGGCGTCAGATTCAGCAGGTCGGGTGCGCAGAAAGAGAGCCGCTAATGGTTGACTAGCTGCTACGTCACCTATCCCAGTCAACGCATTAATCTACACCTTGATCTCTTCATCACAACACAGAGAGGTGATGACAGAGAGGCTTCTCTGGGCTGTGCATCAAACAGTTTAACTTGTATACTCTCGTCATTAATTCATGACTTCTTTTATTGCACGTTTTTTGAAATCTATTGTAGTGATGAAAGAGTGCATTATATTCTACAACCGTTAAATGAGATATTTGGGCATTGGGTTGACATCAAATCTTCATAAAGAGAGCAGCTTGCCAAGTATTGTTTTTTTTTCATGCGTCAATTGAAAAGCATCGCGGCTTCTTCAAAGTAAGTGATTTGCTTTCTTACACTACTTTAGGACAAAGCCTCCTCTTTCAATCTGCGATTATGACCAGCTCTGCAAACTCTACCAGCTAATTTCCCTCATTTGGAAGCACCGGGGAGTCTTAACGCAAGCTTTAATTGTTTGAACACATTTGAACAGTGAAAAGAATCGTCAGTCACTTTGACTTCAGAGCCGTTGAATGTATTCTCTTGTAGCTGACACTGTGATGCCTAATGAACAAGGCAAACAGAGCCTTTCTCGACTCGGCCTGAACAATGATAAAAGGCTTCTGATGCATCGCCGGCCAGACCACACACCCCAGCCGCTCGTGTTTGCTGTCAGTGTGTTTCACAACTGGAGAAACGAGGACTATGATGTTACTTGAGCCATCCATAGTGCTGCCCAGCCCATCCCCTCCCCCTAGTATAGCCCGGAACATCTGGGTCACTGTTTACTTAACCTTCACGGACCTGAGAAAGTAGCATCAACTCATCACACAGGCTTTTTATTTTTTTTATTTTTACACAATGATATCAATGCTAGAATTGATCTGACACTCCAGTCAACTGATGGACTACTAGACTCAGTGCAGTAGGGTGTCTGGGGACAGTGATGATAACAGTTTGGGATTATGGTCACATGAGGAAAATCATCTCACTGATTCCTTAGGTTATGATTCCTATATGCTGCCAACAGAGAGAGGATGGAAGTGGTGGGCAAATTCAAGATCAACCCTCTCCTCTCCTTGTGTATTGGAGCCAGACAGGGAATACACTCTGGCCCATTGTCCAATAGGCCTCTTTTTATAAGGGGGGGGGGTCCACTGACCAGCCCATCCTGTCCATCAAAGACCTGAAAGACACCCCCCCCCCCCCCCCCAGGCCAGCCCAACACACTCTCTTCACTGACCCAGAGACGCACAGTTTGAATGAACTCAAAACATTAGCCTTCTGACACCATCTTTACTTCAAACTAGGGTAGCCTAGTGGTTAGAGCGTTGGACTAGTAACCGAAAGGTTGCAAGTTCGAATCCCCGAGCTGACAAGACACAAATCTGTTGTTCTGCCCCTGAACAGGCAGTTAACCCTCTGTTCCTAGGCCGTCATTGAAAATAAGAATTTGTTCTTAACTGACTTGCCTAGTAAAATAAAAAAACTAGTCTCCCTAGGCAGACGGGTCCCTCCCACACTAACAATGTTCCAGCACAGGTCTGGGATTTCAAAACTACCTCAAACCAAAAGTCATTTCAACAATGAGTTAGCTAACTTCAGCCTGAACTCCTCTTAACATTTTACACACAATGAAATATGTTGCAATAATTTGATGAGTACTAATGGCTGTAATGTTCCCTATAGCCACGCCCTGAACCACGCCCTGAACCACGCCCCGAACCACGCCCGAACCACGCCCCGAACCACGCCCCAAGCCACGCCCTGAGCCACGCCCTGAACCACGCCCTGAACCACACCCTTAGCCTAACGAGTGTTGGGCTAGTAACGGAAAGGGCGCTTGTTTGAATCCCCAAGATGGCATGGTGGAAAAATCTGCCATTCTGCCCTTGAGCAAAGCAGTTAATCCCCAATGACTTCCTGGGTGCCGATGACGTGGATTAAAGCAGCCCACGTAGAGGGTTGAGTTCAATGTGGAGACACTATTTATATAAACTATATTTATATGGACTGTATTATATAGACTATATTTATATACACTATATTTATATACACTATATTTATATACACTATATTTATATACACTATATTATATATACACTATATTTATATACACTATATTTATATGGACTGTATTGATATGGACTGTATTATATACACTATATTATATACACTATATTATATACACTATATTATATATAAACTATATTTATATGGACTATATTTATATACACTATATTATATACACTATATTATATACACTATATTATATATAAACTATATTTATATACACTATATTATATACACTATATTATATACACTATATTATATATAAACTATATTTATATGGACTATATTTATATACACTATATTATATACACTATTTTTATATACACTATATTATATACACTATATTATATACACTATATTATATATAAACTATATTTATATGGACTATATTTATATACACTATATTATATACACTATATTTATATGGACTGTATTATATAAACTATAATTATATACACTATATTTATATAAACTATATTATATAAACTATATTTATATACACTATATTTATATAAACTATATTTATATAAACTATAATTATATAAACTATATTTATATACACTATATTTATATACACTATATTATATACACTATATTTATATACACTATATTTATATACACTATATTATATACACTATATTTATATACACTATATTATATAAACTATATTTATATACACTATATTTATATGGACTGTATTATATACACTATATTATATACACTATATTTATATACACTATATTTATATATACTATATTATATACACTATATTATATACACTATATTATATATAAACTATATTTATATACACTATATTTATATAAACTATATTTATATAAACTATAATTATATAAACTATATTTATATACACTATATTTATATACACTATATTATATACACTATATTTATATACACTATATTTATATACACTATATTATATACACTATATTTATATACACTATATTATATAAACTATATTTATATACACTATATGTATATAAACTATATTTATATAAACTATATTTATATACACTATATTTATATAAACTATATTTATATACACTATATTTATATAAACTATATTTATATAAACTATATTTATATACACTATATTTATATACACTATATTTATATAAACTATATTTATATACACTATATTTATATACACTATATTATATACACTATATTTATATACACTATATTATATACACTATATTTATATACACTATATTATATAAACTATATTTATATACACTATATGTATATAAACTATATTTATATACACTATATTTATATAAACTATATTTATATACACTATATTTATATAAACTATATTTATATACACTATATTATATACACTATATTTATATAAACTGTATTATATACACTGTATTATATACACTATATTTATATACACTATATTTATATACACTATATTATATACACTATATTATATACACTATATTATATACACTATATTTATATACACTATATTTATATGGACTATATTTATATACCCTATATTTATATACACTATATTTATATAAACTATATTTATATACACTATATTTATATACACTATATTATATACACTATATTTATATAAACTATATTTATATAAACTATAATTATATACACTATATTTATATAAACTGTATTATAAACACTATATTTATATACACTATATTATATACACTATATTTATATAAACTGTATTATATATACACTATATTTATATACACTATATTTATATACACTATATTATATAAACTGTATTATATACACTGTATTATATACACTATATTTATATACACTATATTATATACACTATATTTATATACACTATATTATATAAACTATATTTATATGGACTATATTTATATACACTATATTTATATAAACTGTATTATATATACACTATATTTATATACACTATATTTATATACACTATATTATATACACTATATTTATATACACTATATTTATATACACTATATTATATACACTATATTTATATAAACTGTATTATATATACACTATATTTATATACACTATATTTATATGGACTATATTTATATGGACTATATTTATATACCCTATATTTATATAAACTATATTTATATACACTATATTTATATACACTATATTATATACACTATATTTATATACACTATATTTATATAAACTATATTTATATAAACTAAAATTATATACACTATATTTATATAAACTATATTTATATACACTATATTTATATACACTATATTATATACACTATATTTATATAAACTATATTTATATAAACTATATTTATATGGACTATATTTATATACACTATATTTATATACACTATATTATATACACTATATTTATATACACTATATTTATATAAACTGTATTATATACACTGTATTATATACACTATATTTATATACACTATATTTATATACACTATATTATATACACTATATTTATATACACTATATTATATACACTATATTATATACACTATATTATATACACTATATTATATACACTATATTTATATACACTATATTTATATACACTATATTATATACACTATATTTATATACACTATATTTATATGGACTCTATTATATACACTATATTTATATACACTATATTATATAAACTATATTTATATGGACTATATTATATAAACTATATTTATATGGACTATATTTATATACACTATATTTATATAAACTGTATTATATATACACTATATTTATATACACTATATTTATATACACTATATTTATATACACTATATTATATAAACTGTATTATATACACTATATTTATATACACTATATTATATACACTATATTTATATAAACTGTATTATATACACTGTATTATATACACTGTATTTATATACACTATATTATATACACTATATTTATATACACTATATTATATACACTATATTTATATAAACTATATTTATATACACTATATTTATATACACTATATTATATACACTATATTTATATACACTATATTTATATACACTATATTATATATATACTATATTTATATACACTATATTATATACACTATATTTATATACACTATATTATATACACTATATTTATATAAACTATATTTATATAAACTATATTTATATACACTATATTTATATAAACTATATTTATATACACTATATTTATATACACTATATTATATATATACTATATTTATATACACTATATTATATACACTATATTTATATACACTATATTATATACACTATATTTATATACACTATATTATATACACTATATTTATATACACTATATTATATACACTATATTTATATAAACTATATTTATATAAACTATATTTATATACACTATATTTATATACACTATATTTATATGGACTGTATTATATAGACTATATTTATATGGACTGTATTTATATGGACTGTATTATATACACTATATTTATATACACTATATTTATATACACTATATTATATACACTATATTTATATAAACTATATTTATATACACTATATTATATACACTATATTTATATACACTATATTTATATACACTATATTTATATACACTATATTTATATACACTATATTATATATATACTATATTTATATACACTATATTATATACACTATATTTATATACACTATATTATATACACTATATTTATATACACTATATTATATACACTATATTTATATAAACTATATTTATATAAACTATATTTATATACACTATATTTATATACACTATATTTATATGGACTGTATTATATAGACTATATTTATATGGACTGTATTGATATGGACTGTATTATATACACTATATTTATATACACTATATTTATATACACTATATTTATATACACTGTATTATATACACTGTATTATATACACTGTATTATATACACTATATTTATATACACTATATTTATATACACTATATTATATACACTATATTATATACACTATATTTATATAAACTATAATTATATACACTATATTTATATACACTATATTATATACACTATATTATATAAACTATATTATATAAACTATATTATATACACTATATTTATATACACTATATTATATACACTATATTATATAAACTATAATTATATACACTATATTTATATACACTATATTATATATATACTATATTTATATGGACTGTATTTTATATACACTATTTTTATATACACTATATTATATATATACTATATTTTATATACACTATATATATACACTATATTTTACAAGGACTATATTTTACATGGACTATATATTATATACACTATATTTGTATGGACTGTATTTTATATGGACTATATTTTATATGCACTATATTTATATACACTATATTTATATACACTATATTTATATACCCTATATTTATATAAACTATATTTATATACACTATATTTATATACACTATATTATATATATACTATATTTATATACACTATATTTATATACACTATATTTATATAAACTATATTTATATACACTATATTTATATACACTATATTATATATATACTATATTATATATACACTATATTTATATACACTATATTATATATATACTATATTATATATACACTGTATTATATACACTATATTATATATACACTATATTTATATACACTATATTTATATACACTATATTATATATACACTATATTTATATACACTATATTTATATACACTATATTATATATACACTATATTTATATACACTATATTATATACACTATATTTTACAATGACTATATTTTACATGGACTATATATTATATAGACTATATTTATATGGACTATATTTTATATACACTATTTTATATACACTATATTATATATATACTATATTTTATATATACTATATTTTACAAGGACTATATTTATATACATTATATTTATATGGACTATATTTATATACACTATTTATATACACTATATTTTAAATACACTATATTTATATACACTATTTATATACACTATATTTTATATACACTATATTTTATATACACTATATTTTACAATGACTATATTTATATACACTATATTTATATACACTATATTTATATACACTATATTTATATGGACTATATTTTATTTACACTATATTATATACACTATATTTATATACACTATATTTATATGGACTATATTTTATTTACACTATATATATACTATATTTTACAAGGACTATATTTATATACACTATATTTTACAAGGACTATATTTATATACACTATATTTTACATGGACTATATACAGTGCCTTGCGAAAGTATTCAGCCCCCTTGAACTTTGCGACCTTTTGCCACATTTCAGGCTTCAAACATAAAGATATAAAACTGTATTTTTTTGTGAAGAATCAACAACAAGTGGGACACAATCATGAAGTGGAACGACATTTATTGGATATTTCAAACTTTTTTAACAAATCAAAAACTGAAAAATTGGGCGTGCAAAATTATTCAGCCCCTTTACTTTCAGTGCAGCAAACTCTCTCCAGAAGTTCAGTGAGGATCTCTGAATGATCCAATGTTGACCTAAATGACTAATGATGATAAATACAATCCACCTGTGTGTAATCAAGTCTCCGTATAAATGCACCTGCACTGTGATAGTCTCAGAGGTCCGTTAAATGCGCAGAGAGCATCATGAAGAACAAGGAACACACCAGGCAGGTCCGAGATACTGTTGTGAAGAAGTTTAAAGCCGGATTTGGATACAAAAAGATTTCCCAAGCTTTAAACATCCCAAGGAGCACTGTGCAAGCGATAATATTGAAATGGAAGGAGTATCAGACCACTGCAAATCTACCAAGACCTGGCCGTCCCTCTAAACTTTCTGCTCATACAAGGAGAAGACTGATCAGAGATGCAGCCAAGAGGCCCATGATCACTCTGGATGAACTGCAGAGATCTACAGCTGAGGTGGGAGACTCTGTCCATAGGACAACAATCAGTCGTATATTGCACAAATCTGGCCTTTATGGAAGAGTGGCAAGAAGAAAGCCATTTCTTAAAGATATCCATAAAAAAGTGTCGTTTAAAGTTTGCCACAAGCCACCTGGGAGACACACCAAACATGTGGAAGAAGGTGCTCTGGTCAGATGAAACCAAAATTGAACTTTTTGGCAACAATGCAAAACGTTATGTTTGGCGTAAAAGCAACACAGCTCATCACCCTGAACACAACATCCCCACTGTCAAACATGGTGGTGGCAACATCATGGTTTGGGCCTGCTTTTCTTCAGCAGGGACAGGGAAGATGGTTAAAATTGATGGGAAGATGGATGGAGCCAAATACAGGACCATTCTGGAAGAAAACCTGATGGAGTCTGCAAAAGACCTGAGACTGGGACGGAGATTTGTCTTCCAACAAGACAATGATCCAAAACATAAAGCAAAATCTACAAAGGAATGGTTCAAAAATAAACATATCCAGGTGTTAGAATGGCCAAGTCAAAGTCCAGACCTGAATCCAATCGAGAATCTGTGGAAAGAACTGAAAACTGCTGTTCACAAATGCTCTCCATCCAACCTCACTGAGCTCGAGCTGTTTTGCAAGGAGGAATGGGAAAAAATGTCAGTCTCTTGATGTGCAAAACTGATAGAGACATACCCCAAGCGACTTACAGCTGTAATCGCAGCAAAAGGTGGCGCTACAAAGTATTAACTTAAGGGGGCTGAATAATTTTGCACGCCCAATTTTTCAGTTTTTGATTTGTTAAAAAAGTTTGAAATATCCAATAAATGTCGTTCCACTTCATGATTGTGTCCCACTTGTTGTTGATTCTTCACAAAAAATTACAGTTTTATATCTTTATGTTTGAAGCCTGAAATGTGGCAAAAGGTCGCAAAGTCAAATCAAATCAAATCGAATTTTATTTGTCACATACACATGGTTAGCAGATGTTAATGCGAGTGTAGCGAAATGCTTGTGCTTCTAGTTCCGACAATGCAGTGATAACCAACAAGTAATCTAACTAACAATTCTAAAACTACTGTCTTATACACAGTGTAAGGGGATAAAGAATATGTACATAAGGATATATGAGTGAGTGATGGTACAGAGCAGAATACAGTAGATGGTATCGAGTACAGTATATACATATGTACATATGAGATGAGTATGTAGACAAAGTAAACAAAGTGGCATAGTTAAAGTGGCTAGTGGGTTAGAGGGCCGAATACTTTCGCAAGGCACTGTATTATATAGACTATATTTATATGGACTATATATTATATACACTATATTTATATAGACTATATTTATATACACTATATATACACTATATTTTACAAGGACTATATTTTACATGGACTATATATTATATAGACTATATTTTACATGGACTATATATTATATAGACTATATTTATATACACAATATTTGTATGGACTCTATTTTACATACACTATATTATATACACTTTTTTACATGAACTATATTTTATATACAATATATTTATATATACACTATATTTGTATAGACTATATTTTATATGGACTATATTTTATGTGGATGATATTTTACATAGACTATATTTTATGTGGATTATATTTTACATAGACTATATTTTATGTGGATGATATTTTACATAGACTATATTTTATGTGGATTATATTTGACATGGACTATATTTTACACTGACAACATTTTAAATATACTATATTTGACATGGACTATATATTTTTGTACCTTTATTTAACTAGGCAAGTCAGTTAAGAAAAAAATATTATTTTCAATGACGGCCTAGGAACAGTGGGTTAACTGCCTGTTCAGGGGCAGATTAACAGATTTGTACCTTGTCAGCTCGGGGATTTGAACTTGCAACCTTCTGGTTACTAGTCCAACACTCTAACCACTAGGCTATATGTTTAACTCAATTGCTCAGGTAAAAAGCAGATAGAACACTTCAACTGAACTGACATCAGACAGAACACTACAACTGAACTGAGCGGTTAGAGTGTAGAGGCGGCATGTAGCCTAGTGGTTAGAGTGTAGAGGCGGCATGTAGCCTAGTGGTTAGAGTGTAGAGGCGGAATGTAGCCTAGTGGTTAGAGTGTAGAGGCGGCATGTAGCCTAGTGGTTAGAGTGTAGAGTTGGCAGGTAGCCTAGTGGTTAGAGTGTAGAGGCGGCAGGTAGCCTAGTGGTTAGAGTGTAGAGGTGGCAGGTAGCCTAGTGGTTAGAGTGTAGAGGAGGCAGGTAGCCTAGTGGTTAGAGTGTAGAGGAGGCAGGTAGCCTAGTGGTTAGAGTGTAGAGGTGGCAGGTAGCCTAGTGGTTAGAGTGTAGAGGCGGCATGTAGCCTAGTGGTTAGAGTGTAGAGGCGGCATGTAGCCTAGTGGTTAGAGTGTAGAGGCGGCATGTAGCCTAGTGGTTAGAGTGTAGAGGAGGCAGGTAGCCTAGTGGTTAGAGTGTAGAGGTGGCATGTAGCCTAGTGGTTAGAGGGGTGATGCATGTAGCCTAGTGGTTAGAGGGGTGATGCAGGTAGCCTAGTGGTTAGAGGGGTGATGCAGGTAGCCTAGTGGCTAGAGGGGTGATGCAGGTAGCCTAGTGGTTAGAGTGTAGAGGCGGCATGTAGCCTAGTGGTTAGAGTGTAGAGGTGGCAGGTAGCCTAGTGGTTAGAGTGTAGAGGAGGCAGGTAGCCTAGTGGTTAGAGTGTAGAGGTGGCAGGTAGCCTAGTGGTTAGAGTGTAGAGGCGGCATGTAGCCTAGTGGTTAGAGTGTAGAGGTGGCAGGTAGCCTAGTGGTTAGAGTGTAGAGGCGGCATGTAGCCTAGTGGTTAGAGTGTAGAGGCGGCATGTAGCCTAGTGGTTAGAGTGTAGAGGAGGCAGGTAGCCTAGTGGTTAGAGTGTAGAGGTGGCATGTAGCCTAGTGGTTAGAGGGGTGATGCATGTAGCCTAGTGGTTAGAGGGGTGATGCAGGTAGCCTAGTGGTTAGAGGGGTGATGCAGGTAGCCTAGTGGCTAGAGGGGTGATGCAGGTAGCCTAGTGGTTAGAGTGTAGAGGCGGCATGTAGCCTAGTGGTTAGAGGGGTGATGCAGGTAGCCTAGTGGTTAGAGGGGGGAGGCAGGTAGCCTAGTGGTTAGAGTGTAGAGGCTGCATGTAGCCTAGTGGTTAGAGGGGTGATGCAGGTAGCCTAGTGGCTAGAGGGGTGATGCATGTAGCCTAGTGGTTAGAGGGGTGATGCAGGTAGCCTAGTGGTTAGAGGGGTGATGCAGGTAGCCTAGTGGTTAGAGTGTGGAGGCGGCAGGGTAGTCTAGTGGTTAGAGTGTAGAGGCGGCAGGGTAGTCTAGTGGTTAGAGTGTAGAGGCGGCAGGGTAGTCTAGTGGTTAGAGTGTTGGTCTCGTAACCAAAAGGTTGCAAGTTCAAACCCCCCCAGCTGACAAGGTACATATCTGTCGTTCTGCCCCTGAACAAGGCAGTTAACCCACTGTTCCCCTGAACAAGGCAGTTAACCCACTGTTCCCCTGAACAAGGTAGTTAACCCACTGTTCCCCTGAACAAGGCAGTTAACCCACTGTTCCCCTGAACAAGGTAGTTAACCCACTGTTCCCTGAACAAGGTTAACAGTTAACCCACTGTTCCCTGAACAAGGCAGTTAACCCACTGTTCCCCTGAACAAGGCAGTTAACCCACTGTTCCCCTGAACAAGGCAGTTAACCCACTGTTCCCCTGAACAAGGCAGTTAACCCACTGTTCCCCTGAACAAGGCAGTTAACCCACTGTTCCCTGAACAAGGCAGTTAACCCACTGTTCCCCTGAACAAGGCAGTTAACCCACTGTTCCCCTGAACAAGGCAGTTAACCCACTGTTCCCCTGAACAAGGCAGTTAACCCACTGTTCCCCTGAACAAGGCAGTTAACCCACTGTTCCCCTGAACAAGGCAGTTAACCCACTGTTCCCCTGAACAAGGCAGTTAACCCACTGTTCCCCTGAACAAGGCAGTTAACCCACTGTTCCCCTGAACAAGGCAGTTAACCCACTGTTCCCCTGAACAAGGCAGTTAACCCACTGTTCCAAGGCCATCGTTGAAAATAATAATTTGTTCTTAACTGACTTAAGCTATGTGATACAATACTGTGGTAATCTGTTAATGAATGGGACTCTGTGGTAACCTGTTAATGAATGGGACTCTGTGGTAACCTGTTAGTCAATGAGACTCTGTGGTAACCTGTTAGTGAATGAGACTCTGTGGTAACCTGTTAATGAATGGGACTCTGTGGTAACCTGTTAGTCAATGAGACTCTGTGGTAACCTGTTAGTGAATGAGACTCTGTGGTAACCTGTTAGTCAATGAGACTCTGTGGTAACCTGTTAGTGAATGAGACTCTGTGGTAACCTGTTAGTGAAGACATGCTGTGGTAACCTGTCATTATAGTCTCCTCCCAGGTGGTCTGGCATTTTACATAGAAGCAGCTTTTAATGGAGGTGAGAATCGGAGAGGCTGGACTTCAGACCTGTGTTGACTTTTCATGTGGAACCTGCATCCCACATGTCACACTACTGCCTTCACAGTGCACTATATAGGGAATAGGCTGGTGTTTGTGACGCACACTGTCCATAAAGTATCCCTGCCTCCTGTAGGGTTCAGTATCTCAGTAGTGAAAGGGCAGATGCAGCTTCCTGGTGATAAGATTTGAATGCTGAAGGCTCTGTCCTTCTCTAACCAGGATTAGAATGAAAGGACATTTCCTCCCACTCAATGTTAGTGGTGGCTGTTTAACAGTCTGATGGCCTTGAGCTAGAACCTGTCTCTCTCGGTCCCAGCTTTGATGCACCTGTACTGACCTCGCCTTCTGGATGATAGCGGGGTGAACAGGCAGTGGCTCGGGTGGTTGTTGTCCTTGATGATCTTTATGGCCTTCCTGTGACATCGGGTGGTGTAGGTGTCCTGGAGGGCAGGTAGTTTGCCCCCAGACCTCACTACCCTCTGGAGAGCCTTTCGGTTGTGGGCGGAGCAGTTGCCGTACCAGGATACGCACCAGGATACATGTATATTATACCCTGATATATGTATATTATACCCTGATATATGTATATTATACCCTGATATATGTACTATATACCCTGATATATGTATATTATACCCTGATATATGTACTATATACCCTGATATATGTATATTATACCCTGATATATGTACTATATACCCTGATATATGTATATTATACCCTGATATATGTACTATATACCCTGATATATGTATATTATACCCTGATATATGTATATTATACCCTGATATATGTACTATATACCCTGATATATGTATATTATACCCTGATATATGTATATTATACCCTGATATATGTACTATATACCCTGATATATGTATATTATACCCTGATATATGTATAATATATCCTGATATATGTACTATATACCCTGATATATGTATATTATACCCTGATATATGTATATTATACCCTGATATATGTACTATATACCCTGATATATGTATATTATACCCTGATATATGTACTATATACCCTGATATATGTATATTATACCCTGATATATGTATATTATACCCTGATATATGTACTATATACCCTGATATATGTATATTATACCCTGATATATGTATATTATACCCTGATATATGTACTATATACCCTGATATATGTATATTATACCCTGATATATGTATATTATACCCTGATATATGTATATTATACCCTGATATATGTATATTATACCTGATATATGTACTATATACCTGATATATGTATATTATACCCTGATATATGTATATTATACCTGATATATGTACTATATACCCTGATATATGTATATTATACCCTGATATATGTATATTATATCCTGATATATGTATATTATACCCTGATATATGTATATTATACCCTGATATATGTATATTATACCCTGATATATGTACTATATACCCTGATATATGTACTATATACCCTGATATATGTACTATATACCCTGATATATGTACTATATACCCTGATATATGTACTATATACCCTGATATATGTATATTATACCCTGATATATGTATATTATACCCTGATATATGTATATTATACCCTGATATATGTATATTATACCCTGATATATGTACTATATACCCTGATATATGTACTATATACCCTGATATATGTACTATATACCCTGATATATGTACTATATACCCTGATATATGTACTATATACCCTGATATATGTATATTATACCCTGATATATGTATATTATACCCTGATATATGTATATACCCTGATATATGTATAATATATCCTGATATATGTATATTATACCCTGATATATGTACTATATACCTGATATATGTATATTATACCCTGATATATGTATAATATATCCTGATATATGTATATTATACCCTGATATATGTATAATATATCCTGATATATGTATATTATACCCTAATATATGTATATTATACCCTGATATATGTATATTATACCCTGATATATGTATATTATACCCTGATATATGTATATTATACCTTGATATATGTATATTATACCCTAATATATGTATATTATACCCTGATATATGTATATTATACCCTGATATATGTATATTATACCCTGATATATGTACTATATAC